>NW_017675131.1:29043-47216 GCF_001879085.1 Nicotiana attenuata
TATTTTACATAATTCATTCTTTTAATGTAATGATTTGCAGGTTATAAAACAATAATGCAAAAAGAACTATAGATTAACTATTGATTTTCACAAGTTTTTGTGTTTTAAATATGTAGGATTCTACTAAAGATAATGAGTTGATTGATGTTGCAAATACACCTGCCAAGATACGTATAACTAATCCGGCAGCAGTGGTTGAGGAAGATTCAAGTGCACAATTATCAGGAAATAAGATCAAGAGAGTATTTAAAAAGAAGAAGACAACATAATTAAAGTTGTTTGCATTTGTAACAGCTGGAGAAACCAAGAAATATTCAAGTTTTTGTGTTTTAAATATGTAGGATTCTACTAAAGATAATGAGTTGATTGATGTTGCAAATACACCTGCCAAGATACGTATAACTAATCCGGCAGCAGTGGTTGAGGAAGATTCAAGTGCACAATTATCAGGAAATAAGATCAAGAGAGTATTTAAAAAGAAGAAGACAACATAATTAAAGTTGTTTGCATTTGTAACAGTTGGAGAAACCAAGAAATATGTGTTTATTTAGTTTATTAGTTTTATTAGTTATGAACAAAATATTTGAATCATTTCATGTTTTCCCTAGTATTGCACTTTTCCTGTTTGTAGTATATGGTATTTTCATTTGTTATGGACAAGATGTTACTGTAGTAAGACCAAGTTAGAATGGTATTACTATAGTTTATATACATATGCTAATTCTCTGCTTTATTTTTATGGTAGTTGCTACATGAACATGCAAAAAACATTCTTCTGAGGCAAATGTTTCTGCCGATGTGTATATTGATTGAGATTTTGTATCATTGTTTTATTATCCCTGCAACTATGGGCGATGTGTATGCACTTGAAGTGAATTTTAGGAAATCTACTTTAGCTTTTGCTTCTTATAGTTATCCAACCTTCTCTACTAATCGTGTTTTAGTGCATAAATATTGGTGGTCCCTCATAGACAATCCTATGAAATTCATATATCTGTTTTTTGATTTAATTCTTTAGAATGTGATCGCTAAATTTAGTCCGAAATAAAGACATATTTGTACTATATTATTTTTTCCTTTGAAACAATCCGCGCATCGCGCGGGTACGTATACTAGTAACACTCAAAAAAAATAAATTCTCCTTTGTTTTGATGTTCTCTGAGTCGGTCCGGTCAGACCACAGACATACCTTTACAAATTTGCCCTTAAACACAGTGTTTATTTAGTCGTCAGCTCATCTATCTATCTTATCTGTATCTATATCTATCTATATCTATCTATATAAAAGCACGAATAATTTATACTAAATATTGAACGACAAAAATATCCTTAAAATATTGATCGACTTTTATGACCTTTAATATTTGTATAATTTAAGGCTATAATTGTAAATCACCTAAAGCAAAGCACGAATAATTTATACTAAATGTTGAACAACAAAAATATATTGATCGACTTTTATGACCTTTAATATTTTGTATAATTTAAGGCTAGACTTGTAAATCACCTAAAGCTGAATTTCTTTTCTATTTAAATTACACCTACACCGAGCTTACAAAATCGATCGTACAAAGTCGCTTTTGGGTCAAATCTCCTCACCGCCAACTTCTTCTTCGTAGCCTACTGATATTATACCACAAATATAACTTTCTTCCGTTTTGTAGTTTACAAATAATTAATATACTTATGATATTCCATAAATTAAAGACTATAATCATTATTCTTGTTGGACCGCTTATTTTCATAATGGAACAATAGAGCCTTACAAATCATTGTAGTGAAGAATTTTCCTAATTTCTTGGATTGCACTATTTTTAAAGTATTATCTTCCGTAATTAGTAGAATTACTTATTTTTTTTTAGGAATTACTGCATTAGTTCTTCTGTAATTAGAAAATAGTTTTGGTATTTTAACTTCGTTTTCAGGCTTGGTTCTTTGGAGTGCAGGACTGTTGCCATAATGAATTGGAGAAGATCACTAATAATTTTTGTGAAGAGAATTTCATCCAGAAAATTTAATATACAGGACAAATATTTATACATGATGGCGAAGGAGTGCTGGAGGTTCTATTGTCTAAACATATAGTTAATGTTGAGTATCCATAAATATTTTATGTGAGTAAATTCTATTTTACTGATTCATTCCCTCGTGTGGTTAATTATGTCACTAAGTTTGTGAGATTGCAATAAAGGATGAAATTGTATTACTTGAAAGGTCATAAGATAAGAAAAATTCTTTAATAAAGCACTTTAACGTCGGATGTAATCATAATACTTAAATTAACACACAGTATCTAGGATGTTCGAACCAATCAAAAAATTGGAAGCGAAAATATTTTTTATTAGATGAGGAGACAAAATACCCAAAAAAAATCTTTTGATAAGGACGACATACCATAGTTAATAGGACTTATACTAGATGAGGAGACGAATATATTTTTTGACATGGAATGTGACCCTGGATTGTGTTTTATTAATATAGTATAGCAATTGATTAAAGTAACAAAATTTGTCAAACTTCCCCAAAATTATTATTAGTTCTCTATTATAGTTTTAAAGGTTGGCGTACAACTTGAAACTACATGTTAGGCAGGATTTTTTCCATGTTAATTATTCACATGTTAATATAAGGATCGTTAGATTTGTAATAATTAGTTTTCTTTTTCAGTCCTTTATATTTTTTTGATTAAATATAAGAAAAATCAATCGCAATATATCGGATAAAATATGTTGTCATATGAACTCTAACACACTTTCTTATTCTACTAGATCTCCGTTTTTTTTTTTATAATTAAACTATATGTTTACAGTTAACTTGATCTCTTTCTATTTCAAAAAACTACACAATATAGTCGCTCCTAAAAATAATAGCCGACAAAATACATAATATTCTTGAAATATTGATCGACTTTTATGTCCTTAATATTTCAATAATTTAAGGATGTAATTGTAAAATACCAATGATGAAATTGTTTTTCGATTTAAATTACACATATAACAATCCTACAGAGTTGATTGCGTATAATTCTTTGCGGATTTAATTGTTTTGGACATATCAAACTAACCCTTGACTTACACGGTTCACAAGCAAGGAATCTTTCTTATTCATTCGCTTGCTAATAGAAATTTTGTAGTTTGAGATAAACATTTGTAGATAAATTGCAAGGGCAATAATAATGACATATTCAAAAACAAAAGTTCCTTCATATTGTTAAAGACACAACATGAAGCAAGTTTCATGGTTCAATCTATTAGGTCTTCTCATATGCACAAACGTCTTACTTGTCTATTTTTACGATATAACTAAAAAAATGGTGATAAGAAAATAAATTAGCTATAAGTAGCATTTTTAGTATTATAAGGTATATGGGATAAACACTTTTCTGATAAACAAGTATATCTACATATTTTATTCTAATTATTAGGCACATCTATTGCTATACGTGCGAGGCACGTACATAAAGACTAGTCTATCTATCTATATCTATATTATTATAAAAGCACGAATAATTTATGCTAAATGTTGAACGACTAAAATATCCCCGAAACATTGTGTAGGCATATGAATTTTATTGAAATTAAATTCATAAAATAATTTGGATTATATTTTAAATTCAAGATATATTAGTCCAAATAAATACTATGGGCTAATATAATTGAATTAATTATATAAATCCAATATATATGGATTAAATAAATCTTAATTCATTGAGCTAGCCCACTTAATTGGGCTAAAGTGATGAGCCCACTTCATTAAGCCCAAGATGACATCTTCCTAGAGGCCCAGTTTGGTGCCACGTGTCAAATGACGTGGCGCGCCAAGTCAAGCGGAAGAGCCAATAGGATCATGCCACGTGTCAAAATGACAAGGCATGCCCAGTCACACTGAAAGGCCAATGAAATCGTGCCACGTGTGCAAGTGACATGTTCTGGCCAATCAAATGCGGCCATGTCACACTTCAATTTGATTGGTCGGAAAGAGTTTGTTCTTATCATGACTCCTCCCTTCCACAACTATAAATAGGGGTCTTCATAACTCAGAAAAGACACCAGAAGTTATAACAAGAAGCAAGAGAGAGCTCGTGGATCAAACGCCGCAAATTTCTCTACAAGTTTCAAGCTTCAAGCAATCAAGTTCAAGTTCAAGCTCAAGAACGAAGAACAAATCAAGGTCAAGTTCAAGCAATCAAGCTCAAGCTCAAGAACAAGATCATCGTTCGTGGAAACAAATATAGATTCAAGATCAAGCTCAAAGGCCCTTGAATTTATTTACTATTGGAAAGAAGAATCAGAGGAATCATAGAGATTGTAACACTCAAATATTTGAAATAAAATACTACGATTGTTGCGATATTTTTCGGTCTTGATTTTATTTTCTCGACGCAAATTTATTGTCTACAAATTCTGGCACGCCCAGTGGGACAATCTCTACCTCTCATCTCAACTTTTCAATCACCAAAGTTCAAGAACATTGAAATGGCTTCAAAGAAAATCAACTCCGTTTCAACTTCCACCAAGGCTGCTAACTCCAGGTTCTATGCTGATGTGGAAAGCATCCTCGATGTCACCTTTGGAAGCTTCGGACCAGTTACGAGGAGCAAAGCAAGCTCTTTAGGACAACAAGCACCCCAAGTGCCGTCCGCATCAATCCCTATTTTCGGATGTTCATCCTCAAAAGGAGTAAGATCTGCCATGAACGCTTCTGAAGGAGGAAGCGATGTTGCTGAAAAGATCAAGAAAACTCTTGCTCTGCTTGACCTCTCCGGCTCCAAGCACTCTGCTGTGAAGGAAGATGATGATGCTTCAAGTGATGGATCCTCCCCACTTACACCACATAGCGTGAGCCAATCAAGGATCAATCTGTGTGAAAATCCATGCTACTCTCCGTCATCCACGACAATCATGCAAGCCATGGTGACAAACACTTCATCCATGGAGGAGCAGTTGGCAAACTTGACGGAAGCAATCGCTGGCTTGACCAAATGCATGCAAAATCAAGAGGCTAGAATTGACAAGCTAACAGATAGGGTGGGAATCTTGATGGAAGAAGAATCTACCCATGCACCCGGCAAGCTCCCAGAAGTTCTAGAGAGTGACTCTCCCCCAAGACAAGCAGCATCCACTAAGGCTATCCCTGTCTCATCTGAAGGGATGATTCCAATCGATCAACTGAAGGATTTCATCGAAGGAACCATTAAGAACAAATATGAAGTTGCTGCCAAATCCTCCCTTACATATGCAAAGCCGTACACTGCAAGGGTCGATATGTTGAAGATGCCTGCTGGCTATCAACCTTCGAAGTTTCAACAGTTTGATGGTAAAGGTAACCCGAAGCAACATGTTGCGCACTTCGTGGAGATGTGCAACAATGCTGGGACTTATGGAGATTACCTCATCAAGCAGTTTGTCCGCTTGCTAAAAGGAAACGCTTTTGACTAGTACACGGACCTCGAGGCTGGATCTATTGGCAGCCGAGATCAACTAGAGCAAGAATTCCTCAATCGCTTTTATAGCACAAGATGCACTGTGAGTATGACAGAGCTTACAAATACTCGTTAACGAAAGGGGGAACCAGTTATCGACTTTATCAATCGTTGGAGGAATGCAAGCCTCAACTGCAAAGACATGCTTAGTGAAGCTTCAGGTATAGAGATGTGCATCCAAGGAATGCATTGGGGATTGCGCTACATCTTGCAAGGTATCAAGCCTAGCACATTTGAAGAACTTGCAACTCGTGTCCATGACATGGAATTGAGCATGGCCTCCGCTGGAAATGAAAGGTTGCCCATCTATGAACCTCGCAAAGCGAATGACAAGCAAGAAGTCAGGAAGTGGGGCAAGTTCGTACCCAAGTCTGAAAGCAAAGAAGCTATGAATGTCAATACGTCACCTATGAAGTTCACGACGAAGGTGAGCAAGAAGCAGAGTATGAAATCCACTTCTTTTCAAGACAAGCCAAGTGGAAAGTTGACTCTAAAAGGGATGCAGGAGGAAGAATACCCATTCCTGGATTCTGATGTGCCAGCCATTTTCAAAGAACTCCTCGAGTTAAATCTCATTGAGCTTCCGGAGATGAAGCGACCAAATAAAGCTGGGAAAACAAATGACCCAAACTACTGCAAATATCACCGACTTGTAAGCTACCCTCCGGAGAAGTGCTTTGTCTTCAAGGACAAAGTCATGGACTTGGCTCGCGAAAAGAAGATCGTGCTGGAAGATGAGAAAGCAAGCGCAAACCAAGTCTCTATCACCTTCGGCTCATTTAGTCCGGATGAATTATGCAGTATTAAAGAAAGCAAATGAAGAATTACTGGAGAACAACAAAGTTGAAGACGATCAACCTGATGATGATGAAGGTTGGACGTTGGTGACTCGTCGTAGGCGCCACAAAAGGAGCCCACGAAAAGAATCAGTAGAACAACCAACAAGGAAGATGATGGGACCAATGAAAAAGAATCCAGTTAAGCGTTTGAAGAAAGCAAAAGTGGAGATTCACCACCCTCAAAAGCCACGACATACAGTGACTTTGGAGGATTTCTTGCCATCTTGGTTCCGCACGAAGATTTCCTGTGATCGTGTTGAGGCCTCTTGTTGCCATGCTGACAAAGGGGAAGAAAAGAGTGATGACCTATCGTTGGCACCATCTTAGGAAAAGCCCATCAAGTCCACTCCTCAAGAAGTTAATGCTTGTGAGGAGAAGGTCACGTTCACAAATGACGATCTTTTGCTAGGTGAAACTCCTCATAACCGCCCGTTGTACCTGGTTGGCTATATGCGCGATGAAAGGGTAAATCGGATTTTGGTTGATGGAGGATCTTCAGTGAATATTTTGCCAATCCATACTGTGAAAGAACTTGGTATTCCTATGAACGAACTCTCAGAAAGTTGTGTGATGATCCAAGGATTCAACCAAGGGGGGCAAAGAGACATAGGCGCGATCAGGCTGGGAATCACTATTGAAGATATGCAATCAAGTGAATGGCTGCATGTGATCGACGCGAAGACTTCATACAATGTTTTGCTTGGGAGGCCTTGGATACATGAGAATAAAGTAGTTCGGTCTACCTACCATCAATGTTTAAAATACTATGAGGGTGAAGTCGAGAAGACGATAGTTGCTGATGACGAGCCATTCACCGAGGCTGAGTCACACTTCGCCGATGCAAAGTTCTACTTGAAGAACCGCGTTGTGAAGGAGCTGAAAGCTGATGATGGCATGAAAAGCAAGAATAAAGAGCCCTCAACTAAAAGAGAAGAGGTGACTACTGGTGAAGCCAAAGCTGTTAGTAAGGAGGTACAACCCAATGCGAATAAATCTTATAGAGGGAATATTACGTCTTATGGCAAGAAAGTAAGTCCGGCGCTCCAATATGTCCCTAAAAGGAAGAAAGACGAAGGTGAACTATCTAATCTCCAAGATAACATGCTAAAGGAGTTAACTCTTCCGGTTAAACGAATTGAGGCAGTAAAGTCGCCCTCAATGTCGCTTGCAGGGTTTGTAGCCCAAAATCGTTTGCAGAATGTGGCACTCCCTACAAAGCGAACAGATGAAGGCTTTGACCTTAACGCTTACAAGCTATTTGAAAAAGCTGGATACAATCCCAATGAGCCGTCAAAGTTAGGGAAGCTCCCATCAGAAGCTGCAACGAGGCAACCACGTGAAGGTTTGGGATACAAGCAACCGTCACCGGTGCGCATCTCAATAAGAAGGGGGAGCAACAATTATATCACTGTAGAAGATGAATCAGCCGCTTCTAACAAGCCTTCTGTCTTTGATCGACTTGGAAAATCACCTGCGAGGACCTCCGTGTTTGAAAGATTGGGTCCACTAAAGAAGGGGAACAAGTTCCGGAGAAATTTTCAAAGCATAAGAACACCCGCTTCACCCAAAATCCAGGAGATCTCGAAGGATTTCCAAAGTTTGGTTCCTTCTAGAATGAGGCGACAAACAAAACTTGTGGTTTCATGTAAAGAAGTACTGAAGGTAAAGCCATATACTGTGGTCTATACTAAGGAACGTGATGAAGACGAAGAAAGTGTGGGTTCTTCGTATCATGTTACTGTACAAGTCGAGAATGGCATTCCATCTTCAGTGGAAGATAATGCAGAATTGGAGGATGTTTCGCCGTGTTATCACATATCCTTCAATGATGGGGACCCTCAAAAAGATGAAGATACGAAAGATGCTCCATCTGAACTTGAAGAAGGAGTGAAGATGACAATTGATGCCTTAAAAGAAGTTAACCTTGGCACCGATGAAGAACCAAGACCCACCTACCTAAGTGCTTTACTGGAAGCTGATGAAGAGAGCACTTATATTGAGTTACTCAAAGAGTTCAGGGATGTCTTTGCTTGGAGTTACAAAGAGATGCCTGGCTTGGACCCGAAAGTAGCAATCCATCACCTTGCAGTCAAAAATGGTGCTCGCCCTATTAAACAAGCTCAAAGGCGTTTTAGGCCGGACTTGGTTCCCCTGATTGAAACTGAAGTTAACAAACTCATTGAAGCTGGATTTATTCGGGAAGTTAAATACCCAACATGGGTTTCAAGTATTGTCCCTGTAAGGAAGAAGAATGGCCAGATTCGAGTATGCGTTGACTTCAGGGACCTCAATAATGCATGTCCCAAAGATGAATTCCCACTTCCTATTCTAGAGTTGATGATCGATGCTACTACTGGTTACGAGGCGATGTCTTTCATGGACGGTTCGTCGGGCTATAACCAAATTTGCATGGCACCAAAAGATGAAGAGCTTACTACGTTTCGCACCCCCAAGGGTATTTATTGCTACAAGGTAATGCCTTTTGGCTTGAAGAATGCTGTGCTACTTACCAAAGGGCTATGCAGAATATTTTCGACGATCTTCTCCACAAGAATGTCGAATGCTATGTTGACGACTTGGTGGTGAAATCAAGAGAGAAGGGCGACCACATGAAAGACTTGAGGATGGTATTTGAATTGCTCCGGAGGTACCAACTTAGGATGAATCCGTTGAAATGTGCCTTTGGAGTTACTTCTGGAAAGTTCCTTGGTTTCATTGTCCGACATCGAGGGATCGAAATTGATCAAGCCAAAGTGGATGCCATTTTGAAAATGCCTGAGCTTCGAGATAACCATGAATTGAAAAGTCTGCAAGGAAAGCTAGCATACCTTAGAAGATTCATATCAAACCTGGCTGGGAGGTGCCAACCATTTAGTCACCTCATGAAGAAAGGCGTTCCTTTCAAGTGGGATCAAGCTTGTAGCAATGCCTTTGAAAGTATCAAAACCTACTTGACGAAGCCTCCAGTTTTAGCAGCTCCTATACCAGGAAAGCCATTGATACTATACATTGCGGCGCAGGAAAGGTCTGTTGGAGCACTGTTGGCCCAAGAAAATAGTGAGGGGAAAGAAAACTCTCTTTACTACTTGAGCAGGATGATGACACCTAACGAGTTGAATTATTCGCCAAATGAAAAGTTGTGTTTAGCGCTAGTCTTCTCAATTCAAAAGTTGTCCGTCTTGTTTCTAAAGCAAATCCCATCAAGTTCGTGATGTCAAAACCTGTTCTTAGTGATCGACTAGCGAGATGGTACCTCCAATTTCAACAATTCGAGATTTTGTACATCCCTCAAAAGGCTGTAAAAGGACAAACATTGGCAGACTTCTTGGCAGATCATCCGATACTTGATGACTGGGAGCTAACTGATGAACTACCTGATGAGGACGCAATGGTCGTTGAAGTTCAACCTCCATGGAAGATGTACTTTGATGGTGCTGCGCATCGTGGGGGAGCCGGGGCTGGCATAGTATTTGTCACTCCTCAAGGTGAAGTCTTGCCCTACTCCTTCACCTTGACACAACTCTGTTCCAACAATGTTGCTGAATATCAAGAATTAATACTTGGGCTTGAAATGGCCGTTGATATGAAGCAATTGCAATTGCAAGTCTTTAGTGACTCCCAGTTAGTGGTCAATCAGCTTTTGGGTAGTTACGAGGTCAAGAAGACTGAACTACGCCCATATCATAATTATGCAAAAAAGTTGATGGGGTGGCTCGGTGATGTGACTATTCAGTATGTGCCAAGGAAAGAAAATAAGAAGGCTGATGCTTTAGCTGCTCTAGCTTCATCATTAGCCCTGCCTGACCAAGCACAAGTTACCGTCTGCCAAAAATGGGTAGTACCGCCACCAAATGAAGTTGAAGGTGAAGAAAACGAACTGAAGCATCTTGTTGTTGTTTCTGAAGTTGAGAAAGAAGAATGGCGACAACCCATTATCAATTACTTATGCTATGGGATACTTCTAGAAAATCCGAGGAGAAGGACTGAAATCCGTCGTCGTGCACCTCGCTTCCTTTACTACAAGGATACTCTATACTGAAGGTCATTCGAGGGAGTACTCTTGCGATGCCTAGGAGAAGAAGAAGCCCTCCAAGCTTTGCAAGAGGCACATTCTGGGGTATGTGGGTCACACCAGTCTGGACCAAAGCTCCACTTCCATATCAAAAGGATGGGATATTATTGGCCAATTATGGTAAAAGATTGCTTGGACTACGCTCGAAGATGCAAGGCTTGTCAATTCCATGCGAATTTTATTCATCAACCTCCTGAAGTGTTGCACCCGACTGTTGCATCCTGGCCATTTGACGCTTGGGGATTGGATGTTGTTGGACCACTGCCAAGTCCTCTGGTGGGCACCTATACATATTGGCCGCAACTGACTACTTCTCAAAATGGGCTGAAACTGTTGCTCTTAAAGAAGTAAAGAAGGAAAATGTCGCAAGTTTCATCTGAGTAAACATTATTTATCGATTTGGCATTCCTCGTTACATAATAATGGATAATGGGAAGCCATTCGATAATAGGGTGATGAACAAGATTTGTGATCTCTTTGGCTTCAAGCAACGTAACTCTACGATGTATAATGCTGCCGCCAATGGTCTAGCTGAGGCATTCAACAAGACTCTATGCAACTTGCTAAAGAAAGTCGTCTCCAAATCCAAATGAGATTGGAATGACCGTATGGAAGAAGCTCTATGGGCATATAGGACGACTCACCGCACGCCAACACAAGCGACTCCTTATTCACTCGTTTATGGAGTTGAAGCCGTCTTGCCACTTGAGCGTCAAATACCTTCGTTACGACTGGCTATTCAAGAAGGGATCACTGATTAAGAAAATGCTCGACTTCGATTAGCAGAGTTGGAAGCTCTTGATGAAAAGAGATTGGAAGCTCAATAGAGTCTTGAATGTTATCAAGCTCGATTTTCTCGCGCCTTCAATAAAAGAGTTCGTCCGAGATCCTTTCAAGTAGGAGATCAAGTCCTTGCCGTACGAAGACCCATAATTACTTCTCATAAACCTGTAGGGAAGTTCACTTCAAAATGGGATGGGCCATATGTCGTACAAGAAGCTTATTCAAGTGGGGTTTACAAGCTGGTTGATGCAGATGGTATGAGGATCGGTCCTATCAACGGCAAGTTTTTGAAGAAGTATTATCCATGAAGTTGCAAGTCATAACGCTCCTCGACGTACGAGCCTAAACTGCAAGTCATGACGCTCCTTGACGCACGAGCCTAAACTGCATGTTGCTACACTCCTGGCCCGCAAGAGTATAAACTGTGTACGGCCCAAAAAAAAGCCCGCTAGGTTAAAAATCTCGAAAGAGGCGGCCTAGGCAAAAGTTAGGACGTAAAAAAAAAGTCCGCTAGGTTGAAAACTTCGAAAGAGGCGGCGTAGGCAAAAGTTAGGACATAAAAAAGAATCACCCAGTCTGAACTACGGTATGACTTGATCCTCTTCGCCGGGGTACGTAGGCAGCTTAGAGTTTCATTCTAAGTTCAGTCGCATAAGTTCAAAAGATACATATTGCCCCAATTGTTGTTCGAATGAAGTATGAAGGAACGCAAGATCAAGCTGAAATGTCATCCTCCTGTTGAACTTTGATCTCATTTGATTTAAAGGGGGCAACCCTCCTTGGTAAATTGGTAGATGGGCTGATTTTAGGAGGATGTCAAGTATTTGCATTGAAGTCCAGGGATTCTCTATGTCTTCAGGTTCGCCAAACCATCAAGTTTGTTGGTCTGCAAGTCCGTCAGTCTTCAAGTTGGAGTCTTCAAGTCCGTCGGTCTCCAAGTTGAAGTCTTCAAATTCGCTGATCTTCAAGTTAAAATATTTAGGCCCTCCAAGTCTCAAAGTTGGAGTCTTCAAGTCCGTCGGTCTTCAAGTTGAAGTCTTCAAGTTCGCCGATCTTTAAGTTGAAATATTTAGGCCCTCCAAGTGTCAAAGTTGGAGTCTTCAAGTCCGTCGATCTTCAAGTTGAAGTCTTCAAATTCGCCGATCTTCAAGTTGAAATATTTAGGCCCTCCAAGTCTCAAAGTTGAAGTCTTCAAGTTCAGTCTTCAAATTCGTCGGTCTTAAAGTTGAATTGTTTAAGCCCTCCGAATCTTCAAGTTGAAGTCTGCAAAGTCCGCCAAATCTTCAAAGTTTTCCAAGTGTTCAAGTCGATGTCGTCTTCAAGTTGAAGCTTTTTAACTTTCCAATCTTAAGGTGGACATATAAGTCCCTTTGCACCTTAAGTTGGCCTCTTCGTGGGTTTGTCCTTAAAAGGAACTATAACTTTCCAATCTTAAGGTGGACATATGAGTCCCTTTGCACCTTAAGTTGGCCTCGCCGATAGTTTGGTCCACATTGAGAGTAATCTCTCCGGTAGTCGGGTCATTTTGAGAGTAATCTCTCCAAGAATTGGGCCACATTGAGAGTAATCTCTCCGGTAGTCGGGCCATTTTGAGAGTAATCTCTCCAAGAATCGGGCCATTTTTTAAAGTAATCTCTCCAAGAATTGGGCCACATTGAGAGTAATCTCTCCAAGAATTGGGCCACATTGAGAGTAATCTCTCCGTAGTCGGGCCATTTTTAGAGTAATCTCTCCAAGAATTGGGCCACATTGAGAGTAATCTCTCCGGTAGTCGGGCCATGAAAGTAATCCCTCCGATATTTGGGCAAGGATGAGTACCCATTCCCTCACACCCTAAGACCGTTTTTTTCATGCGTGGACCATCTTGTTGAACAAGAACACATCTTTCTCGCTTGACCTACAAAAAAAAATAAAGGACAGAAAAAAAAGAGCAAGCAAAGAAAACGCAGAAGAAGAGAAAAGAAATTACCTCAAGTACTAGCACTTTCCTGTCGTTAAAGAAACGAATTCAAGAGCAGCTTCAAGATGCCGATAGCTGNATATAAAGATAAAGGGAGATAATGCTAACAGCCTAATCTAAACAAAATTTGTAGTTGATCAATTCTTGACAGCTAGTCTCCAGATTCTTCTTCTTCTCCTCCAAATTGGCCGAATCAGCAACAGTCAACAAATTTACGTTGTCATATGAAGAGACATCGGTCTCGGCAGTTGAAATTTTTCCTGAATCTCTTCAAGCTCCTTTTGAGTCGCTTCCATAACACCTTCAAGGTTCTCCCTCTCTTGTTGTAATGTCTGCAACTTCTTCACGACTCTCTTCAATTTCTTTTCACTAGAGGAAACTTTCTTGACTTTCTCACTTGCTTTAAGTTTGAACGATTCGAGACGCTCTTTAGCTTTGGAAATCAGCTCTAGCTTCTCATCTTCACTCGTCTTATCAGCCATATTGGATTGCTCTTGGTCATATGATGCGGCAAGTTCAAAAAGAGAATTCAGTAAATCTTCTAATGGAGAAAAATCCAGAATATTCGTCTTCTTCATATCCTCGAAAATCTCAATGATTTGCTCCTTATAAGATGAGAGCAATTCCGGACGAGTTTTGGAGAGCCTATTGCAAATATCCTTCCAAAGTCCCAAAATGAATTCCTTCTTGCGATTGAAAACAATGCTTTTTCCTTCAAATATAGATACTGCCGTATTTGTCATTGGTGAAATGCGAGTTATCTCATTTGGAGTTTGTCTTTTTAGGGATTTGTCATGAGAAAGAGATGACGCCTTTGACGATGACTTCACTTTACACGTAGGCCCTCCAATAGATTCATCACTCACTTGCGGCTTGTCGCATGGGGATACCATCGGATGCCCAACTGCATAAAGAAAAGGCAAAGAAAGTAAGTAATTTATAAGTTAAGCTACTCCTAAAAAAAAAGAAGGGAATGAGCGAGGTGATTGTATTTTACCTCTTTGTTACAAGCTGTATGCGTTCTTGATGGACTATCAACACTTTGAACCTCTACGATCTCTACTGGGTTAGGCCGTTTCCTTTTCCAATTTTGGTCTTCATTGGTACTCTGGCTTGTGTCTTGAGGAACACGCGTGTTAAATGGAAGAACTAGAGGGTGTTTCTCTATAGCTGTTGAAGTGCACACCACTTCTTTCAAAGCTGCCTTCGAGGATTTAAGCTTCCTTTTTTTAGGTTGCGTAATTACTTTTGGGATTGGAGTTGATATTTTTTTAACTTTTGAGAGCGCCTTTCCAACACCTTGATCTTCACCTCCTAAAGGAGTTGTAGACTTTAGCCCAACATTATCTACCAAAGCTTGTAAGTTATTCTCGAGAAACTTCCCATGCACTTTCTCCCACCAAGACATATAATTAGTGGAGAAAGGCTTCTCCATAGGATCTCCCGCTGGGGGAAAAACCGCGCGTGACATAGATCGATACAGTGTGCAAATCCTCCAAAATCTAATTCCTTCATCTAGAGAGGTGTTACGGATATCGTTCTCCAAAAAGCCGGGGACGTTCTGGTAAAATCCAAATTGACGACCAAACCGATGCGGGCTATATGGCTCGATGATGAATGAGTTACCATACCTCAAAGGGAGGCAATTAAAACATAAGCTCATGAAGTAATTTGATTCCAACTCTTGAGGGGCATAGTTATCCACGTAATAATAAGGACGGGAAATGGTTAACATTGTTGGTGCCCAAACTATATCCTCCCCATTGTGGATGCGTTTTCTTCCATCCTTCTCGTCAAAGTACCTTGCAGCCCCCTCTCCTGAGTATGCCACCATCAAAGGGACAGACGGACCCTTAGCAAGTGGATAGTGGGTTTTGAAGTAATGTGCAAGCCAGCCGTAAACATAATGAATGGGAAAAGAAACTTTGACCTGATCGAGTTGGGAAGAACGCGAAATCTTATTTAAACTGTGATAAATACTCGCCAAAACTGGGACTGCAAGGCTAATCTTTCGCCCGCCTGCCATCATGCTTGCCATCTTAAAAGTCTCAGGACGAATGGAGTTTTCTACCTTGGGGAACACAAAGGCACATAGCCAAATTGATAAGAATGCCGCTGCATATGTTTCATCTTTCTTGTCGGACCTCACCCTAAGCTTAGAGAATATAGTTTCTTTATCACTCGACCACCTCGTCGTCTCGGGAATAACTCCGTTAGGATTATGTGTTGACTTTAGGTGTGCAGATTTCTTTTCCTTTCGCAACGAGGCAGGTCTATATATTAAAGTTTTTTTATACCAAAAACTTGTCCACTTGCTGAAGGAGACCTTTTGGGTAGCACCCGTACCTTCCTTAAGATGATGAAATGCGGCAAATAAATACTCGCAAGATTGAGGAATAAATCTGACTTATTTTTCATTCAAACCGATGAGTTCTCTTGTCTCAGGTTCCACTTCTTCGTACGGAGAACCCGCAATGGGCAAACCCCCAAGGATATGTAAGTCCCAAAGAGATATAGATAGCTCCCCAGCTGATGTAAGAAGTGTGTTCGTCTTGGGGCACCAACCCTCACAAAATGCTTGCAAAATGTTCGAGTTTCGATCATAAGTGAAAAGTGAGGCATAGACAGCATCGTAAATCTTTGTTGTACTCAGAGTTTGTTGGCTTCCACCAAGTACGTCTTCAGCCCATTCCCAATATCCTGGGATATGACGATACTCGCCCTCGATTGTTGTTGTGTTTCCCCAATGTACTTCGCCTTGAATTATGCGACTTCCTAAGTTTGGAAAGGTGCTAGCAATATTTACATGGCGATGGATTGGCGCTTGGAGAGACCACATCTTGGATAATGGATTAGAAATCGATTTGTGTTCCAACGTCCAGTTCTCTACATGAAGGGAGTTCCTTAGAGGAGGCCATGAGGCTGCATATCGGCCGGCTTGTGAGGTGTGAACCAAAAGCTTGGTTTGTTCTATGCCATCTTCAGTCTCGATGATGAGATATCTAAGTTTTGAGGAAGGTGAGGTATAGTCCCTAAAATTTGCCATCTCTTTGCGCTAAAAAAAAAAGAGAAAGAAAAGAGGGATCATCAAAGTCCAAATCAAGAATATTAGAATCGGTACAAAGGTCTAAATGGATGAAATGCTCTCCGGTAGTCGGGCCATTTTGAGAGTAATCTCTCCGGTAGTCAGGCCATTTTGAGAGTAATCTCTCCAAGAATTGGGCCACATTGAGAGTAATCTCTCCAAGAATCGGGCCATTTTGAGAATAATCTCTCCAAGAATTGGGCCACGTTGAGAGTAATCTCTCCAAGAATCGGGCCATTTTGAGTGTCATCTCTTCGGTAATTGGGCCACTTTGAGAGTAATCTCTCCAAGAATTGGGCCACATAGAGAGTAATCTCTCCAAGAATCGGGCCATTTTGAGAGTAATCTCTCCGGGAATTGGGCCACATTGAGAGTAATCTCTCCACGAATCGGGCCATGAAAGTAATCTCTCCGATAGTCGGGCAAGGATGAGTACTCATCCCCTCACACCCTAAGACTGATTTCTTCATGCGTGGATAATCTTGTTCAACAAGAACATATCTTTCTTGTTTGACCTACAAAACAAAAAAAAAAATAAAGGCAACAAAGGAAAAAAAGCATAAGAGAAGAAGAAATTACCTTCACGTTAATGCTTCCGAATTGTCAAAAGTAAACTCAATACGGCTTGCAAACACTGCGATTGATGGTTGCGAGAGGGGATATAGTGCTATATATAGTTAATGAATGATGATTGTCCAGTGAAATTATGTCGATGTGGGATAGGAAAATTCAATGACCGGTTGACGCTAGCCTTCTCCGAATTGAACTCAATTTGGACAGAAAGAAGAGTCACTGTGCAGATATGATTCCTTTCCATGTTTTTCTCATGTAGTATTTGTCTCCTTATTGGAGATGACAAAGGTGTGAGTTTGTGCCACATGGTTAACTCACGTGTATGTGTTTTCTGTTACTTCATCTTGGAAAAGGTGATCATATACATTGCAATTAAAGCTCAATTGTTACGAGCAAATTTCCTTGGAATTTGAGGTTGGAAGTTACGTGAATTTAATATTGTTACGTAAATCTTTCTAAAGAAAGTGAAAGATTTCTCAAGTCTGGTAGCTTTGGAAAATTTAAGAAACAAATTACGTTTCAAACTCAAGGGCTTAAACTATTTAGTGTTTACTTCAAGACTTTGTCTTTGAAGTTCTAACATGCCTACACTCCAGCAAATCTTGAAGTAAGGGGCATTTGTAGGCATTTATATTTTATTGGATTAAATCATAAAATTATTTGGATTATATTTTAAATTCAAGATATATTGGTCCAAATAAATATTATAGGTTAATATATAAATGAATTAATTATATAAGTCCAACATGTATGGATTAAATAAATAAGTCTTAATCCATTGGGCTAGCCCATTTAATTGGGCTAAAGTGATGAGCCCACTTCATTAAGCCCAAGATGACATCTTCCTAGAGGCCCAGTTTGGTGCCACGTGTCAAATGACGTGGCGCGCCAAGTCAAACGGAAGAGCCAATAGTATCATGCCACGTGTTGAAATGACAAGGCATGCCAAGTCACACTAAAAGGCCAATGAAATCGCGCCACGTGTGCAAGTGACATGTTCTAGCCAATCAAATGCGGCCATGTCACACTTCAATTTGATTGGTCGGAAAGAGTTTGTTCTTACCACAACTCCTCCCTTCCACAACTATAAATAGGGGTCTTCACAACTCAGAAAGGGGACCAGAAGTTATAACAAGAAGCAAGAAAGAGCTCGTGGATCAAACGCTGCAAATTCCTCTACAAGTTTCAAGCTTCAAGTTCAAGCTCATGAAATCAAGTTCAAGCTCAAGAACGAAGAACGAATCAAGGTCAAGTTCAAGCAATCAAGCTCAAGCTCAAGAACAAGATCATCGTCCGTGGAAACAAATATAGATTCAAGATCAAGCTCAAAGGCCCTTGAATTTATTTACTATTGGAAAGAAGAATCAGAGGATTCATAG
>NW_017675131.1:48156-70215 GCF_001879085.1 Nicotiana attenuata
CAAGAATATTAGTATTTTTGGTAGGAATATTATTTTAATTTTGCGATGATTTTAATCTAATCCCATTTTTATTTTTAGTATGATATTTGAAAAATATCAAAAATAGGTTTGTTTTAACGGTTAGTTTTATTTTAATAGTTATTTCTACTTAAGTAGGATTAATTATTATATATGAGTAGTATTTTTAGTCTTGTTCAATGAGAAAGAGTTAAATTTGGGCTAAAATAATCCATTCTTTAGGTCCATTTTCGGAATTAAGCCCTTAGCCTACCCCCACTTCCCTAAAAAGAGACCTAAACCTAAAAAAAACAGGAGAACCCCTAAGCTTCAGCCGCAACAAACTGAAGAAAAGAGGCCAGCGAGACCACTCTTCTCATTTTTTCCATCTCTGCAATCTTCCAAGACTCCTAAAAGCCGCCGGACCCTCTCATCACCCCACCCCCTTCACCTTAATTCCAGCAGCAACCTGCAAAGAAAGAGAGACGGTGAGAAATAGAGGGAAACGGGGGAAGGGAATTTAAAAGAAACAAAAAGAGAAAAAGAGGGGAACGATGGGAAAGGGATTGAAAATGAAACAGAAAGATTCAAAGTTATCTGTTGGTTTCTGCAACTGGAATGAGTAATTGAAGTTACCTATATTCTTTTGAATGATTGGCCTTGCAATGCCCTTTGCATAATCACTCGTGGCAGCTGCTAAATTGAGTCTGTTTGCGGCTCCGTTTTGAGTTCGCCAACTCTGTTTGGTTTCTGCTTGGAAGCCCATGTACGCTTATAAAAGCTTCGAAGGAAATCTGATTCTGCTATTCTTAGGTCCCTTCTTAACAGATCTTTTAATTTAAGTAGCTTTCATTCTAATTATATTTCAAATCTTGCTTTAATTGATCTTTGTGGCTAATTTGTTGGCTGTGATTCGTTAGTAGAACGAGTACATGTATTGAAACTTGATCTAATCAGATCCTAAATTCTTGAATGAAGATTTGTGCGGCCTATAAGATCTGTTTATGGATTGGTTTTGGGAATTGGATTAAAACTTAAAAAGGGAATTTGCTATGATTTGGTTACTAGTAGAATCATTCTGTTTTGGTAACTAATTTAAACGTCCATGAATTGGGTTGGCATAACCTCGTGCAAGAAATCCAACTAAAAGTAGATGGCAGTGTGCTGGGGTAAAAGCAAAATAGATGTGACTTGGTACCAAAACTCAATAGAAGTCTAACATTATCATGTTTAGTATTTTATTTTACCTTTTTTTCAATATTTCGCTAGTAGCACGCTTAGCCGACCACACTCGGGTAGGCAAACTTTAGGATTTGCTTTTTCTTTTCTTTTATATGAGGTGAGAGGTCGCCCCCTTAGTTTATTCATCCGGGGAATGCCCTGAAGGATATGTAGATATTTTATTCTGGGGAATGCCCCGTAGTATTCTATAATTGGAGGCCGAAAGTAGAACTTGTAGTATTTTTGTTCTTATTTTTATTTTTATTTTCTTTTATTAGGCGGGGACGACCTCGAGCCTCTTTCGTGTTTATTTTCCTTTATGTGTTTTTTATCTCAATTTGAATGTTTTAAAAGCCAACTAGATCATGTACGCCACCGTTCTAGTTACGGGACTTGGGGAGTGCCTAACACCTTCTCCCCGAGTCAAATGAACCGACTTATCTAGAACTATGGTGCAAACTGGTTTAAGAGTCAACTCTGTTTTGAAAGGAAATTATTATTTTAAAAACAGTGACCTGGCACACCGAAATCAATGTCAGGTGGCGACTCTGGAAAGTCCTTCAAAATAAAATCTTTTGTCACTTTTCAAAATTGAAACCCTTTTTGAGCTTCAAAATCACTTTATTTATTTTAGAGGGGTTAGTAAAAAAGTAAAAAAAGGGGTGTGACAGCTCTGGCGACTCTGCTGGGGAATTGCAGGTTCGGGTTGATACTTGATCTTGTTGGCTTTTAGGATATTCGATTGAGGTGTTTGTTTTCTTTATTTGCTTTGTTGATTTGGTTTGCTTGTCTTTTTTCCTGTATTGTTGGTTATTTGTTTATTGCTTTTTCTTATGTGTTACTGCTTTATAAATTGTCATCATTCGCATAACCATGGATCTTCTTTCTACAACAAGTCTTCCGGAGTATGTTTGAGCGTACACGACCTTTTTGTGAGTCACCCGTGTCTTTAGGGGGGTGGTGTGGGAGCGTGGAGTGGGCGGACAGCTAGAGCAGCCGCCATCGACCACGTGCCGCCCCGAATTGCCTTGTCTAGTGAACCCCAAACTTAGGTCAACCTTTAGGTCATTCTTATTTGCATCATGTCATTTAGACCTAGCAGGGCTCGGTCCCAGGCACCGTGTCCCTTGGTAAGAGGCCTATCCAGATTATGTCAAAATGGGCCCTTGGTCTAAAAAGACATTTAATCATCCCTGCGTGTACATGTTTCATTCTTTAAGGGTAAATGGGTCATTTGACAGACCAATGATGGTTGAGGGTAAATGAGAAAGAAAAGAGGGTGAAGTGTAAAGATGAAGCAAGTAGGGCCCAGTTATATTTTTCTTTCACAACTTTTTCAAGAAAAGACAAAAAAAATGAAAATGAAAAATCCAAAAAGATTTTGTACTTTCCCATTGTTTTCCAAAAAAATATCAATCAAAAAAAAGAGAAAAAGAAAATCCAAAAAGATTTTACATGTTTCATCATTTTTCTGGAAAAAAAAAAGGCAAAAAGATATGTTTTCTTCAAATAAATATTTTTCTTAAATTCTCTCTCGTATCCAATCTTCCCGAACTACGCACTCTCGTCTTTCGGGGCGGGATACGTAGGCAGCCCACATAGGGTCCGGTCTTCTTAGTGAGTCTTAGGTTCTTGGCTTCGGGGGTCGTAGCCAAGTCTTGCATGTTTACCACATATGGCCACATCGGTCGTTTTTACAAAATAGGGCTATTTTCTCAAAGTGGTTTGTATATCCCATGTCTTAGAGCCCTAAGTCCACAACAAGGTGTCCTCTCAGTTTTAAGGCCCATTCCTGTTGAATTTGCATGTCTAGCCACTTTTGGCCACATCGGCCATGCTTGCAAAATGGGGTCATTTCGCGAAAGTGGTTCAGTGACCCATGTATTAGAATCTTGAATGCGCAACTAGGTGTAAATTACTTTAAGGCCCGTCCTTGTTGAATTTGCATCTCTAGCCGCGTTTGGCGATATCGGCCATTTTGCAAAATGGGTCATTTTTGTGAAGTAATTTCTAGGGCCATAATTATTGGGATTTTTGAAGCCATATAAGCCTTGGTGAGGTTTCCATGTCTTTGAGGTCACCTTTGTTGAGTTTGCACTAATAGCCACCCTTGGCCACGTAGGACTTTTGCAAAAATAGCCCAATCATGTCTTGCATGTGTCTAATAGGAGGTGTTGTAGTCTCACATAGTGTCTCGAGTCACCAATCTATTTGGTCTTATTTTTCTCATTCAGGTATGGATCCATTTACCAGAGCTTAAGCATGACAGATACCCCAGGACCACTGCATTCAAGAGCTGCTTAAGGAGCATTTTTATGTTCTGAGTCTGTTTTTATATTTGTCTTTCACTTTATAGTCCTGTCCAGTAATATTGCGTCTTAGGTGATGTCAGAGACTATCATCGTCTAGTTGAGTTTGTCGAGTCTTTTGTTATCGTACTTACTATTTTGTATTTGAAAAACCAAAAAAAAATTATAAATGAAAAATCCAAAAAGATTTATGTTTTTTAGTTTGATTTGTCCATTACTTTTTCAGAACTAGGCTTGGTCTGATTCATGTGGAACATAATACGTAGGCAACCTACATAGGGTTCGATCAAATCATTATTAATAAAAAGGAAAAAAAAGGAAAAAAAGAGAATGAAGTTGTGGGACGTGAGGGGTGAGAGAAAGAAAATAGTGACAATTAGAAAGAAAAGAGAGGAAGGAAAATGAGCAAGCCAAGAAATGCTAGAAAAGAAAGAAAAGAGAAGATTGAAATCAACAAAATTGGGATGACGACATATGACCTTGTGACCCTCGAAGTCATTCTAGAACCGTTAATTGTTGCTAGGGGCATTGCACGCAATGTGATATTTCTATCTGATAAATGCCCTAACGCTAACATGTTGGCTTTGTTTTGCTCCTCTTTGGTACTTTCATTGTTATCATAACAAAAGTTGGTTAGTTTGTGGCATTCTGGCGAGTCATCCGTTCAACACAAGGTCAAAGAGCAAGGTAGCCATGGCCAGCAAAGACTTGGACACAGGTGTTGTCGATCCGCCTAAGGAGATTGTTGAATCAGAATCTGAGTTGAAAGAAGAGGTCCTAAGGTTGAAAGGACAGATGGCCGAAATGTACCAAGCCTGGATTAGTGGGCGTCCTCCAACATTATTTCCCACTAACTACACTGAAAGTCTCGTCACCATTCTGCCACTGTCACAAATCCAGATGCAGCGGATACTAGCCACAGTCCATTGCCTGTTCATAATGAGACGCATACGGTTGGCATGATTTGTGTGGAAAAGGAATATGTGAACTCTTCTGAATCCCCTGGAGGGCCACTTACCGCAAAGTTTCAACGCTATCAGTCTCGGTTCCAGAGGTTGATCTTAAGAACAAGTTGGCAAAAGGGACCCAAAAGCTATTTGCTAAGGTTAACGTGATGGATACTTGTGGAGGTTCTGGTAATATTGATGTGGAGCTCAGTGGCTAAGATGTCGAGCTTGGTAATTGGAAAGACACTCTTTTTTTGGCCAGGGAGGAGTTTTGGTGGTTTATTTTGTTGTCTTTTTTGTTGTCCAGGTTATTTCAGAGTTGTAATCCGGATATTGTCTTGTAGCTCAAACCCTTCTTCTTCCTCTTATTTTGCCTAGTTCGTTTAGTTGTAGTAACCCGTCTAGTATTATCTAGGATTGTTCCAGGGTTGTAACCCATGTCTACTTTTCTTGTTTTGTTCAAACCCTTTTCACCATCTGTCTAATGCAATCTCCTATTTTCTGTTAGTTCTAGTCAGTTTTTGTTTAGGTCACTTTTCCTTTTATAATTCTTTTCATGCTGACTCTAGTGACATGACATGTACGCATAATTCTCAGCCTGGTCTTGAAAGTTATTCTAATTGAAGCAATGACACATTTTTGAATATGATAAAAGGATGCATTTGAGGAAACAAGTAAAGATTCACACATTCTAAGATAACCTGAAGCTTGAATTGAGTGAAACTGAGGCAGTTAGTTTGGGAAATCAAGAGGTTGATAGGAGCATACAACAAGAAAATCTCTCTCAAGCAGTTTGAGGTAGATCAGTCAGTGCTTAAATGCATTCTTCCACATCAAGATAAGGTTGAGTCAAGTCTGCTTCGAACTGGCAAGGGTCATTCATTGGGACAAAGGTATTGCCCATTAGCACTTTTGTTTGTGTTGATGCCATCAATAGATACTATGTTTGATTTCTTTATTTATCTTCAATTGCATGTTTGTACATGGCATTTTTAAATTTCAGTATGACGAAGGCATTTTATTCTGCTAACCAAACACTTTTATCTTTTGCTACCCCTTTTAAGCTCTAATTTATTTTGTTTCATACCCCTCTTTTAGAATCAGAAGTAGAGTTAGGTACTAGAAAAAAAAAGAGAAAAAGAAGAAGAAGAAAAGAAAAGAGAGAAAGAAGAAAAAGAGAAGAAAAAAAGGGAAAAGAAAAAAAAGGGGAAAAAGAAAAAGAAAGAAAAGGAAAAGAAAAACAAAAAAAAAAACAACTTTGCTTGAACTACGTTCGACCTGATTCCTTTTAAGGATACGTAGGCAGCCTTACACGGTTCGGTCCCATCAAAATAAAAATCCAAAATTCCCCAAACACAAAGAAACTGGGGCAGAAGTTCTGGTTTTGCAATTGATCTGATTCCAAAAGTTGTAATTCTGAACCCTTTCATTTTATGTTGTTTTGAGCCTGCATACCTCCTTTTCTTTCTAACCCCGTCCAGAAACCTACACTACGGTCCAAAGAAAGACCTTCCGATCAATCTTTGAGAAATACCAAGTCAAGCGAGATAGAGGTATGATTCACATCATGGGTAACACTTTGTTCATGGGCACAAGGAAAGGTGAACAAAATGAGAGAGTCTTATTGGTGAAAACCCTCACAGGCACGGTAGGGCGATGGAAAGACAAGAGAAAATTTAAAATGAGAGAGTCTTATTGGTGAAAACCCTCGCGGGCACCATGAGGCGACGGTGATTTGAGAGATGAACAAATGAGAGAGGTTTGCTGGTGAAAACCCTTCGGGGCACTACAAGCCGAATGAGGTTCATGACTTTACAGAGAGATTGGATTATGGAAATCCCAGTTTTTGAAGTATGAGGACGTGGCATGAACTGAAATATGATTAGTTGAATGGTCTGGGCTGATTAATCCGAAATGCATGTCATGATCATTGGAGCCAGCTGCTTCACTCAGATAAGTCTCCTTTCCATTTTTCTTCCAATAGTTATCTTTGTTGGAAATTTTCGTTTTTATTCCGAATTCTCGAAGTCACTTTGCTTCGTTTCTCTTGGGTCTTTTCTCTAAATCTTTTTCAATGATAGCCTTGTTAAGCAAGCAAGAAAGGATTTCAAAGCCTATTACCAACTTTTAATTGCACAAAGAAAAGTTCGGCCAGAGCACATCACAAATGGCATGATTTAGAATGCGTAATAAGGTGTTAATGGAAGTTCAAGTGGCCAAGTAATTCGTGAAGTTTGTGGAAATACAAAGGTCCAACAACTATCAGGATAGAGATGTCATACAACAAGTTGAGTATAAGCGACTCGGGTCATTCAGGTTTTTGTGGTTGAGGTTCGATCAGAAGGTCAAACAATTCTTTGCTAGCCAAGAGCAGCTAATCGGAACGAAGCATGGCAATGGCAAAAGCAAACACCTTCAGCAAGGATTCCACAAACTAACCACCACACTTTCAAACTGACAAGATTTTCTTTGTTTAAAATAGGGGCAGGAAAATTTGTTGGCTCCGCAGAAATCCGTCCTGAGGAAAGTGTGTTCCAGAGGGATTTAGTTTTAAGTTCTCAGGACCCTCCTGGATAATGGGATTTAGTTTTAAGTTTTCCGGATCCTCATGGATAATGGAATTTAATTTCAAGTTTTCAGGACCCTCCTGGATAATGGGATTTAGTTTTAAGTTTTCAGGACCCTCCTGGATAATGAGATTTAGTATTAAGTTTTCAGGACCCTCCTGGATAATGCGATTCAGTTTAAAGTTTTCAGGACCCTCCAAGATAATGGGATTTAGTTTTAAGTTCTCAGGACCCTCCTGAATAATGGGATTTAGTTTTAAGTTTTCAGGACCCTCCTTGATAGTGGGATTTAATTTCAAGTTTCAGGACCCTCTTGGATAATGGGATTTAATTTCAAGTTTTCAGGACCCTCCTAGATAATGGAATTTAATTTTATGTTTTCAGGACCCTCCTGGATAATGGGATTTAGTTGTAAGTTTTCAGGAACCTCCTGGATAATGGGATTTAGTTTTATGTTTTCAAGACCCTCCTGGATAATGGGATTTAGTTTTAAGTTTTTAGGATCCTCCTAGATAATGGGATTTAGTTTTAAGTTTTCAGGACCCTCCTGGATAATGGGATTTAGTTTCAAGTTTTCAGGACCCTCCTGGATAATGGGATTTAGTATTAAGTTTTCAGGACCCTCCTGGATAATGGGATTTAGTTCTAAGTTTTCAGGACCCTCCTGGATAATGGAATTTAGTTTCAAGTTTTCAGGATCCTCCTGGATAATGGGATTTAGTTTTAAGTTTTCAGGACCCTCCTGGATAATGGGATTTAGTTTCATGTTTTCAGGACCCTCCTGGATAATGGGATTTAGTTTAATTTTCATGACCTCTGGATAATGGGATTTAGTTTTAAGTTTTCAGGACCCTCCTGGATAATGGGATTTAGTTTCATGTTTTCAGGACCCTCCTGGATAATGGGATTTAGTTTTAATTTTTCATGACCCTCCTTGATAATGGGATTTAGTTTTAAGTTTTCCGGACCCTCCTGGATAATGGGATTTAGTTTTAAGTTTTCAGGACCCTCCTGGATAATGGGATTTAGTTTTAAGTTTTCAGGACCCTCCTGGATAATGGGATTTAGTTTTAAGTTTTCTGGACCCTCCTGGATAATGGAATTTTGTTTCAAGTTTTCAGGACCCTCCTGGATAATGGGATTTAGTTTTAAAGTTTTCAGGACCCTCCTAGATAATGAGATTTAATTTCAAGTTTTTCAGGACCCTCCTGGATAATGGGATTTGATTTCAAGTTTTTTCGGACCCTCATGGATAATGGGGTTTAATTTCAAGTTCAAGTCACGGGCAGGCACCCACCTGGAGAATGAGGGAATTATTTCAAGTTATTGGCAGGCACCCACATAGAGAATGAGGGAATTATTTCAAAATCCAATTCAGTATCAGGCACCCACCTGGAGAGCGAAGTAATTCATTTCAGAGTTAAGTTCAAGTCCAAGACAACAATAGGATCCCGCCTGAAGAATAGGGTCAATTCTAGTTAGAAGTAACAGAGCTCGCCTCGAGAGTGCGAGTCAATAGTTCGAGATGCACAGCAGAACTATAGAAGATTCAAGATCAAGTTTTTGAAGACCTATAGATAGGAATCTTGTAACTCATTGCTGACAGGTTTAGTTAGTCTTTTTCATTTTAGATTTTGATGTAATAACAGGGCCACGGACCGAAGCCTCGAACTGTACCTCATTCGACTCCCCTACTCATCCTTTCATCATTTTGCAGAACTACACTGACCTGATTCCTTTATAGCCAAGGATATGTAGGCAACTTCAGAAGCGAGGTTCGGTCAAACTTTCTCATAATGCTTCCCATGGATTATCAAAACGGGAAAAAAATCGCTCATATTCGCTCACTTTATCTTTGCCCGAAAACTCTTCGTGTTTCCGAGCAAAGAGGGGCAGCTGTGAGCACGTGATTTTTGCCCGACAGAAAATATTCCTACAAATTCAAAATATTTTTCTTTTTCAATTATTTTAATTTTTATAGAATTTTTAGGAATTTTTTGTTAATTGTTGCTTGCATTTAGTTGCATATTAACATTTTTAAATCATGAGAAAAATAGCAAAAATGTCTAAAATATTTCATGCATATCATTTTAGGTTTTAATTGCATTTAGGATTTAATTACATAAGTTTATTGCTACATTAAACAAAAATTAATTAAATAATTGCCATTTTTACACTTTTAGCTTTTAGTTGCAAATTAGTAATTTCCTTTCATTAGCTTTAAGTTAATTAATTATTTTTATGTTAAAAATAAACAATTAATGTAATTTTACAAATTAGATTTTAGTTTAGGATGTTTAATTAAATTTAGTAAGCTAAAAATTCAAGAAAAAGAGAAAGAAAAAGCTTGTTTAATTTGGATCGGGCCACAACTATTTTCAGTGGCCCAATTGCCCCAAAATTTACCCCAAATTGCCTCTTAGCCCAACATCCTTTCCCTTTAACAAAACCCAGAACCGGACTGACCCCTTTGTCCCGCCCCAATTTATTTTTTAATCTCAGCCGCCCAAACACCCTGATCCAACGGCCCATATCTTTTCGCCCACATGAATATAAGCCACATTTTCCCCCTCCAATCCCCTAACCTAACGGCGCCCTCTCCATCTTCAACAAAAGAAAATCGGAAGCCCCATTCTTCAGGAAAAAACCTCGAACAACCATTTTCTTCTTCATCTCCACCAGCTAGCAGCCGCAACACCACCCCCTTAGATGAAAGCCGTCAACTTGATCTCTAACAAAAACAGCCACCCTTTCTGGACAAAAAATTGATACACATATAGCTAGAGTCAAAAAGGAGAAAACGGAGCTTTCATCACAAAAAGAATTAAAATAGAGAGGAGAGATTCAAAATCAGGGAAAATAATTTTTGTCCATTTCGAACATCTCTTCATAACCATTGATTCCACTCAAAAATCATGTAAACCACAAAATCAAGTTATCGTTCTTCTCCTCAATAATCATTGTCCAAGCACCTTAAATTCACCGAAAAATCCGGTGGCTCAACCACCTAGTTTCATTCGTTAATCATTCGTTTCGGTTAAATCTTTTTGTCGTCAAAAGGAGGGTTAGCTCAATCGTTCCTTGGTCAAGCTTCATCAAAGCTCTGGTGAAAGTTTGGTTAAGGCCGCCATTCGAAATTTTCAGTCCGAGTTCCTGAAGCTATTTGTTTGTTTCCGATCGGATTTCAATTGCCGGAATTCTGATTTTGCCGTCGACATTTCTTGGGTGTATTGGTCAAACGATATTTTTAATTAGAAAGGCTCATTAAAGTTCGTTGGTCGTCGAAAGTCCTTGTTCGAGTTTCCGTTTCCGTTGATGGTTTCCGGTCCATGTCTTTGTTGCCGATTTTCCATCGAGATCCGATGTACACTTCTGTTTTGGGGGTCTGTTCTGTGATCTAATTCAATGAAAAATTAATCTACTTGAGGTTCATCACTATCCTTTCCTTGTATTTAATGACTTTATCTTATCTGGTATTTGGGTGTTAGATTGATGCGAATTTAATTCTCATTTATGATATCTTGAACTTAAATTGTCTAATTTGGAAACAAAATTTCATTGCTTAGGTTAGTGGAGATTAACATGATTGTTCAGTAGTGCCACAATTTCACAAATGCTCACTGCCGGTGTATGCATTTTTATAAGAATTCATGTTTAATTAGGTGTCCACTATGAAGGAAATTGAAATTGGAAGGAGTTTGTTTGAGGGAACTGAAATTCATTGTCGGTGCCTTATGGGTTTGAGTGAATTGAAAAGAAATTGAGCAATAATTGTTTTAAAGCCTACTTTGTCAATTTAATTGGTAGAAACATGTTTAGGCCGACCACACTCGGGTAGGCAAATCGTAGGTCGCTTCTTTTTATTTTGCCGAGGTAAGAGGTTGTTCTCTTTAGTTTATATTCAGGAGAATGCCCCGTGGAGTTTGTATATATTATTATTTTCCAGGGTATGCCCCGAAGTGAATGTAAACGGAGGTCGAGGCTACACCGTGGAGTAAGTATAGTGTAGGTTAGCTTAGGATTTTAATTTTAATTTTTTTTAATTTTTCTTTTCATAGGTGGGGACAACCTCGAGCCTTTTCTATGTTTATTTTCGCTTTTTGTGTGTTTCTACCTCAATCTGAATATTTTAAAAGCCAACTAGACCGAGTACGCAACCGTGACTTTCACGGGACTCGGGGAATGCCTAACACCTTCTCCCCGAGTAAAATGAACCCCCTTACTTAAAACTTTGGTGCAGACTATGTCTAGAGTCAAAATGTGTTTTGAAAGGAAAAATTGCTTTTTGAACGGTGACCTGGCACACCGAAACCCAGTGCTAGGTGGCGACTCTGGAAAAATCCTTTTTAACACAATTTTGTCACTTTTCATAATTGAAACCCTTTTGAGCTTTACAAATCTATTAATATTTTTAAGAGGGTTTAGTGAGGTGAAAAAAAGGGGTGTGACAAGGCCAATTTCTCAACTTTTGCAATCTTTACTTTTCAATTCATCCTTAAAATCTCACTAGCTTCTTCAACCTCTCTGAGTTCACCCTTCTCTCAATTTGTTCTTACTACAACATCAACTCCTTCTCTTCTCTTGAATTTCTTAACCACAATGGCTAAAACATCTAAAACTGTTTCTCAGAAGGAAAAAGCTTCATCATCGCGACCGGCCAGAGGTAGGACGATAGTGCCACCTCGTATCGAGGAGAGTATTCCCCGGCCATGCGAGTTAACTTCCGATTTCAAAATCGATAAACCTGCATCGACACCAGGCCGATGTGAACCCATGTCTCGATACATCTGCATAATAACTGAAGATGAACTTGAGCAGGTGATAAAAGGACTGCAACTAGGAGAACAAAGATGTTGTGATCCCTTCCCCTGAAGAAGACATCACTACCCATAAGGCAGGGTACTTAAGCGTGTATACCTACCCTTTCACGTTGGGTCCCGTAGATCCAGCTCTGGGTTCCATAAACCTAGTGATTCTTGATTTTTGCCAATAATACTAGGCAACGCTTGGCCAGATCTACCCTTCTTTCTGGCACATAGTCAATTGATCAGATATTTCTCGGGCCTGGTCGAGGGGATCCCCTTTACCCTCGGCCACCTGATCATGCTATACAACCCTCGCCTTTATCAAAGTTGTCTGATAATGCTTCAGCGCCGATCATTGAAGTCCCTTTTCTCCAGCATCGATAAGGACAAGGATAGAGGATGGATGAGCCGGTTTGTCCGAGTCAGGACCTCCGATCTGATTCCTGCTGAGAGGATGCCATTCCCCGAGGAGTGGAACATGAAACGTAAGTACAAATTTATCGATGGTGATTAATATCCTGCTTTCCCTACCTTTCCTCGTTCTAATTCTTTTCTGATGATGCAGCTGTTGCTTGGCTTCCTAGTGTGATCCTGGACCTCGCAGGTTGGGTCTGGCAACTGGCCTCTACTTCTTCATATGCGGAACGTAGCTAGCGTGATTTGGCCAAGGGTCGATGGGAAGCTAAAAACCATGGTGAGTTCTCTTGTTTACATATTGATGTTTCTTAATGGAATACTCATTTTACCATTACGCAAGCCTCAGAGACGCCATTGCTATGCGGCCGCCCCCGCCCGGTGAAGAAGAACTCCCAAAATCAACCAAAGAAAAGAAGAGGAAGAGGGGGTCACCTGCAAGTTCCCCGAAGCCAAAGAAAAGCTGAGCTCGAAAGCCTAGGGCCGATCCTGTGGCCCTATCTTTCGAAATAGCCCAACACCTTCGGGGTGAAGAGGAAGAGGGAGAAGATGACGACTGCCTATTGGTAGCTCAGAAAAGAGGAAGCATTGACGCTTCGAAAGCCGATGAGCCGATGGTGGCTGATGCGGTTCAACCTCGAACCGAAGAAATTTTGGAGGGGAGCTCGAGCAGAGTCCCCGAGCCATTAGGTGGTAAAAATGTGTCTCGTCTCGGGGGACATTTGGCGGGCGAGCCCGAGGAGCCTAGTTCCGAGGTCCTCCACATAGAGGGTGATATCCCAAGTGAATCACTTGGGATAATTAATGTAGATGACTCGCTGTTGATACCCAATTTTACCCTGTAATATTTTTTATATGTGCAAAATACTTTCAAAATAGCATATGTATGCATATATATGTGTGTCCAAATGTTTTAGTATTTTCCCTAATTTTTTTAAAGATTTTTAAATCAATTTATTACCCTATTTTATCAATATAAAATCAATGATTATTCCCCAAATGATCATTTTTGTGATTCATTTATTGTATTTTCATATTTATACCAAAATATAGCTAAGGTAATTTTTTGCACATTTTTTACAAATCTATTTACTATTTTAAAGCTAAATTGCATGTAATTGCAATATTAGCCTATTTTAAGAATTAATTGCGTTTATAATTGTAAAATTGATTCCGGTATTTTTAATTCAATATTTATATATTATTATCAATTTAGTACGTTTAAATTGTTTTCAGAAATCATTTTACTACTTTTATGAAATAAAAAGGGATGGAGAGGTTCAAGGTAAAGTGGAAGCTAAGAAAGCTGCTTATTTGAAGCTAGTGGAGAGTACAAACGAGGAGGAAAAAAGGACTTATCGGGAATGTTACAGAAAGGCAAGGAAAGAGGCGAAGTTAGCAGTTACGACGGCTAAGAACGCGGCATTTGCTCGTTTGTACGAGGAGCTTGAGGGCAAAGGCGGGGACAAGAGGTTGTACCGGTTGGCCAAGGTAAGGGAGAGGAAAGCCCGCGACTTAGACCAAGTCAAGTGCATCAAGGACGAGGATGGAAAAGTGTTGTTGGACGAGGAACTTATTAGGAGAAGATGGCAGACATACTTCCATAAACTGTTGAATGAGGAGGGGGATAGACAGATTGTGCTGGGTGAGTTGGAGCACTCCGAGAGTCGGCGGGATTTTGGGTACTGTAGGCGGATTACGATGGAGGAGGTGGAAGAGGCGATGCGTAAGATGTGCAGGGGCAGAGCAACCGGGCCAGACGAAATCCCGGTGGAATTTTGGAAGAGCGCGGGGCGGGCAGGGTTGGAGTGGCTCACTGGGCTGTTTGATGTTATTTTTAAGACAAAGAAGATGCCCGAAGAATGGAGGTGGAGTACGATGGTTCCGATTTACAAGAACAAGGGTGATATCCAAAATTGCAACAATTATAGGGGTATCAAGCTGTTGAGTCACACTATGAAGGTTTGGGAGAGGGTGGTGGAGGCTAGGGTGAGGAGGTGCGTGTCTATTTCCGAAAATCATTTTGGATTCATGCTGGGGCATTCGACTACGGAAGCGATTCATTTGGTAAGGAGATTAGTGGAGCAGTACAGGGAAAGGAAGAAGGATTTGCATATGGTGTTTATTGGCCTTGATAAAGCCTACGATAAAGTTCCGAGGGAGGTCCTGTGGAGGTGTTTGGAGGTTAGCGGTGTTCCGGTAGCGTATATTAGTGTGATTAAGGATATGTATGATAATGCTAAGACTAAGGTGAGGACTGGGGGTGGTGACTCGGAGCATTTCCCTGTGGTGATGGGGTTGCACCAGGGATCGGCTCTTAGCCCATTTTTATTTGCCTTGGGGATGGATGTATTGTCGTGTCACATCCAAGGGGAGGTGCCTTGGGTGCATGCTGTTTGCCGATGATATAGTGTTGATTGACGAGACGCGTAGCGAAGTTAACGCGAGGTTAGAGGTTTGGAGACAGACCTTGGAGTCTAAAGGTTTCAAACTGAGTAGAACCAAGACAGAATACTTGGAGTGCAAGCTCAATGATGGGACCCATGATGCAGACGTAGAGGTTAAGCTTGATGCTCAAGTTATCCCCAAGAGAGCGAGTTTTAAGTACCTCGGGTCTATTATCCAGGGTAACGGGGAGATTGACGAAGATGTCGCGCATCGCATTGGAGCGGGATGGATGAAGTGGAGGCTCGCTTTCAGTGTTTTGTGTGATAGGAATGTGCCGCTAAGACTTAAGGGTAAGTTTTATAGAGGGGTGGTTCGACCGGCTATGATGTATGGGGCTGAGTGTTGGCCAGTCAAGAACTCCCACGTGCAGAAGATGAGAGTAGCAGAGATGAGGATGTTGAGATAGATGTGTAGGTGTACCAGGAGAGATAGGATTAGGAATGAAGATATCCAGGACAGAGTGGGAGTAGCCTCCGTGGAGGACAAGATGCAGGAGTCGAGGCTGAGATGGTTCGGCCATGTTAAGAGAAGAAGCATTGATGCTCCAGTTAGGAGGTGTGAGAGGTTGGCCATTGAGAGTTTGAGAAGAGGTCGAGGTAGGCCTAAGAAGTATTAGGGAGTTGATTAGGCAGGACATGACGTTGCTTCAGCTCACTGAGGACATGATCCTTGATAGGAGAGTGTGGAGGTCGAGGATTAAGGTAGAAGGTTAGTAGGTAGTTTATAGTTGCTCACCGATAGTCTTAGTAGTATGCATGTCCCTTCATATTCTTAGACTTTTATTATGTTATGTGGTTTTGTTCGCCTCAGGTATTGTATTCCCTGTTGCTAATATTTGGTACCACTTATCCTGTATCTTTCTTTTTTTTTCTTCATTTATCTTCCATCTTTCTTCCTCCCTTGCTTTCCTTTTCTTCTTCTTGCCCTTCCTGAGCCGAGGGTCTATTGGAAACAGCCTCTCTACCTGCATTAGGTAGGGGTAAGGTCTGCGTACAGACCACCCTCCCCAGACCCCACTTGTTGGGACCAAACTGGGTTTGTTGTTGTTGTTGTATAAAATAAAAAGGGAAAAAGTGGCTATCTAAAATCTGGCCCTATTTATTTCAATTTTTAGCCCAAATCGCCCCCCCCCCCCAATTAACCCAATTTCAATCTCAATCGGACCGGCCCAATTCCTAAACTACCCGCCCATGACCCAATTTAATCCAAACCGCCCGGCTCCCCAATAAATCTAGGCCGTTGATCAAAATGATCAACGGCCACGATCCCTCCATTCCTTTTTTAATCCACCAACACCCCTTAACCCTAAATCATTTTCACCTAACCAGCCGCCTTTGAATCCCGTCACCCCCTCAAACTCTCTCGAACCTTCTCTGAACCCTAATCGTCTCACCATCTCCCACCGTGAAACCCACCGGAATCCATGGCTTCCCAGGCTATGAGAGCCCTATACTCACCTCCTATTGCTCCTATATGCTTGATACCTACAGATTCGAGGCCTGACCTTGAAGTTTCGAACCCAGACCTCCGTCGATTCGAAGTTCTCCGGCCATCTCCGGCCTTGCTCCGGCGTACTATAGTTGTTTGAGCCTGTTTCTGACCTCTCCGACTCAGATCGGTGACCTTTCAAAACCTTTCTCGTTTCTAGGGTTCTTCTGAAACCCTAGGTCTCCGAGGTTTTCTCTGATTTCTTTAGATTCGTTGTATATCTGTGCTCTCCTTGAGTTTTTCAAACGCTTTCCCTAACTTTTCTTTCGAATTTTTTTTTTAAATCTTTCTTTCCGATCTAGGGTCTTCTGAAAAAATGTTTAAGTGTTTTACTGACTTCCTTTTTCTTTTGTGTATTCACCTCTACTATGCTCCTATGTTTTTATCTACCACGTTCTTGTATATTTGTTCTTGTATATCTGTTCTTGTATGTTCTTCTACTGAGTTTCATACTCCGTTCTAGTATGTGTTTTATACGCTCCATGCTCTTATATTCCGCTACCATGTTTTCCGTACGGTGTTCTCATATGCTTTTCTATTATATTCTTCTTCTACAATGTTCCAGCATGTTTCTCCTATTGTACTTTCTTGCTAAGTTCTTAAGTTTCCTTAATTTCCTTCTACTAAGCCCTGTTTAATTTTCTTTTGAAAAACTTCTTAAGCATGTTTACTGCTCCTATCAGTGTTTTCCTCTATTTTTCTTCGAGTGCTTCTACTGTGTTCTGCCTGTTACCTTGATATCATGCTTTCTCATGAGTTTTGCTGTTGATAGAAGCATGCAAGTGGTTTCAGTTCTTCTCTGAAACCTCTGAGCCTGCTTCGACCACTTGCCTTCTCATCTATGTACTTGATTCAAGGCGGAAACCCCAAAATTTGGGGGTTCTGCCAGGTTTGATCATATATTTGATTGAACTAGGGTTTTATTTTAGAAACCCTAACTCTTCGAGTCTTTGAATTGAGTTTGGGCTTCCTTGTTTTCATGTGATTTTTACCTTTTTACTAAAATTCTTCTACACTGGATTTCTCTATAGATTTTACAGTAACATGCCAGTCTTCTTTCATGCTCACATGCTCTTTATATATGATGAATTTCCCTCTAAATGGTTTTCGAATTTGAAATTAGTTCAAGCTTCCTTCTGAATATAGCCTGATTGATTTCTTTCCATTGTTTACTGATTTTTCTCTGTTACTCGACCCAAGTAAAACCCTTTTCCATCTTTCTGACTTAGTTCATTCATACAAATTCTCGTACCCTTTTGATTTACAGGTTGTTAATTGATCTCCTAACCTTATTTGCACAAACCGTGTATTGTCAAAACCTCGTCCTTAAATAACTTTTATGTACTCACCCCTAATTGCTCACTTTGCAGAAAGTGTTTGATTAATTTCTTTCCTTAATTGATTTATACCCGTTTGAATCTGAATCCCTTAATTAAAGGGAATCTTACGTAAATTGATTGACAATCAGTTCATCAATTATTCTCTTACCTTATTGCTTCATGACTTTCACACTATAAATACACGACTCTTTAACACATAGCACACACGATTAACAATCCTCCACTACTACTTTACAATCTCATCTGAACTCTTACTAGCACTCTCTTCTTGTCTATTCTGTAGCTTTCACAATACTACTGCACTTTCTCTTTGTTTGTTTCCTTTGAAACTGGTATGTTCTAATTTAAGTTTCAGCATCGTCACAATGTGTTTATTTACAGCTTTTTGTATCCCTACCTACTTTACTACTTCTGAATTATTTAAACTAGCATGTTAATCTTATTTTTTTCTGTTTGTTTCTGCTATGAACCCGTGCTCCCTATCCCCCTTATGTGCTGTGAGTTGCAGTTTAAAACATGGCAATATGCGAGTTATTGTCTATGGTTTGAACTTGATCCCTTAAAGGATCCTAACTTCTAAACAATGTATTCTAATAGGCTTATGGGGTAGGCCAGCATTCCTCATTGCTGAGTATGCCCCACCAGCCTGCCGTTGCTTTTCCTTTACTATCTCCCCATTCCCTATACCCCTATGTGTATCAATGTGAACTGTTTCCCTTTCCCCTTTTCCCTTTCAGAATTCTGCACTTGTACTCTCTCTCTTAGTTCCTATGTTCTGCCCCCCTCTTGTGAGCCTTGCCTTGGGATCCTGAGTTCCCTCTAAACTTGGACACTTGAGGTTGGCTCTTCCACACTGCACCATGTCCTAGTCTGGTAATGTATTTGGGGTGTAAGCGCTGCCCGGAGTTCGTGTGAGGATCTTAGGGAACTCTGGAACACCCCAAATGAGAGAAAGGCTTTGAAGTATGATCTTTGGAGTTGGTTTATTTCATACATCAGACAGGCAGTCTGAATCAGGCTCTCCTTGGTTGTAGTTTTCAATTTCTGATGTATTTTCTTTATTTTCTTTGGACTGTAATAATTTTGTAATAAACTTTCGGGGATGGTTTGTGAAAAGGGAGGGGTAACTATGCATGTAAAAAGGGATAGCTAACTTGCCTATAGGAATCTCTAATTTCAGCATTTTTCATATAGCTACCATGCTTATATGATTTCTCCATTTTCATATAGCTACCATGCCTATAAGATTTCTGCATTTTCATATAGCTACTGTGCCTATAAGATTTCTGCATCTTCATATAGCTACCATGCCTATAAGATTTCTGCATTTCTATATAGCTACCATGCCTATAAGATTTTTGCATTTTTCATGCCTATAAGCATTTCTGCATTCTCATTTAGTTACCATGTCTATAAGGACTTCTGCATTCTCATTTAGTTACCATGTCTATAAGAGCTTCAGCATTCTCATTTAGATGCCATGACTATGGGGATCCTGCACTTACATGTAGATATTATGTCTATAGCTTCTGCACACGCATGTAGAAAATATGCCTATAGGTCCCTTCTGATTCTTGCATACCCGTTTTTCACTAGGCAAACTTGTCTATAGGTCCTAATAACCAAAAAATGTAATCAGATGTCACGTTCGTAATAAAATGTAACACCTAGATATCATGTCGTAGGAGCTCTTGTCCCACACCTAGGCAAGCCTTAGGGTAAAGTTTTTAAACTGCATCAGTCTTTATCAATTACGACCAGCAGGCAAGTCTAATTCGGACTTCTTATCTGGAAATATGTGATAAATCAGCCTGCCCTAGCTTTTAAGTTTTAATCAGACCCTTAAATAGTACGTGTAAGACATGCTAAACTATGTGCTTTTCTTTGCTTAAAGGAGGTCTGTTTGAGCCTTTTGTTTGTTTATATGCTCCCCCCCCCCCCCCAACTTGCTATATGTGTTTTGTTTGTCACCTTAGCATTTTTACCTTTTGAAACCACAAATAAGCCCAATACCTCTTCCCTTTAGGATTAGTAGTCTCAAGTACCTCCGGGACTGATAGGATTGGGGCGGGTAATAGCATGCAGTAAGTAAACGAGACCATTCCGCGCTTTAATACCTTAAAGGGGTGGGAAACGGTAGATATGGATATGATGACCACGCGATAACATCACGCGTAAGAGTGATTACCGGATGTTGTGTGGGGTGATCCATATTATAAATAAACCTAGGACCCCCTTCCCTTTGTTTCTTTGTTTCTTTAAATCTTTTAAAACGTTTCTTCTAAATCAACTCTCTTAAATGCTTTCCGACTTTGTTTATTTCTAACCTTTATGTGAAAAATCCCCTCTTATTTGAAGTCCTACTTATCTGTATGTTATTTGTACCTTAATTCACAACAATAGCTTGGTCGGGAACCACACTAGTGGATTTTGAGGGGTGCCTAACACCTTCCCCTTGGAATAATTTCAAGCCCTTACCCTATCTCTGGTTATCCAAAATCAAGCTCTTCTAAAAGTGTCCTAATGCACTTAAATCATTAGGTGGCGACTCTTCAATTCCATTAAACCCAATTCCCAAAAGGGAACGAGTTGTCTTCCCAAATGTCATAAACCCGATTTTGCGAGAAAAAGGGGGCGCGACAGGCGACTCTGCTGGGGACTTCTTTTAGGCTTTTACCATTTCAAGCTGTTACTGTGACTTTACATTTCTTATGTGCCTTTATTTGTTTAATCCGTTTAAGTATTTAATTCCTTCTCCTACTGCAAGAACTGACTCGTTTCTTTGTTTCTTTCCTTTATTTCTTTATAGCTTCCCTTTACTGCTTTCCTTTACTACTGTTTAAAATTATGAGAAATTATTGTAATTATTGCTTTTGAACGTGCAAATACATGACAACCTGTTTTAATTATCGCATAAGCATGTTTTCAACATCATATTCCACTTGTGCCAAACAAAATACCATAGCAACGCTTATAATGAGTGGTTGCGCCCTTCCGATATCATCACCACCTAAATCCGGCAAAGGCATATTTGCGGTAAAACCAGTCGATCAACGGTGTAGTCGATGGTTCCGCGCCTTTCCCTCTTGAGTTGTTCGCTCAAGGTTACCAGTCTAATACCCCATAGAAACTTTACTGTGTTTAATTGTGCATGCATCATGGTCAAACCTAGCCGAGTCAGTTATGTTGTCCGCATAATGACTCTTTAAGATAGCCTTGTCCAATGTCCACTGGGTTTTCCCAAAACCCAAACGGGCACTACCACATTTTGTGCATTAATTTGGAGAACTAAAATGCTTTTATGCCAATTGTTGATATTAAATAGTCGAGTCTGGTGGGGGTAAGGGCCTGACCTTTTTGTCTTGCAGAAATATGAGGCACGAAGTCCCTAGATTCGGCATGGTCACCAACATCCATCCAAAATTGCTAAGCTGGTGGAAGGACCTTCATTCCAGTGATCAGACTCTTGTCCGGAAGTACCTGGGAAACCTACCCTTTCTCTTGAAAATTCAACCCAACAACAAAATCATAGAAGCTGCTACTCTATTCTGGGATTGCGATAGGTCTGTGTTCCGCTTCGAAGACATTGAGATGACACCCCTGCTCAAGGAAATAGGAGACTGGCTGGAATACCGTGGGAAACTCCGGGTTTGTTAATGCCGGAAAATCGCAAAGGTAGAGGTTTTCTCAAAATGATGGGTCTAAAGAAGAATCCAGACTTGACATGTTTGAAAGAGTCATACATTCCCTTTGACTACTTGTACGAGAGGTACGGCCACAGCAAATCTTACCGTACTTATCCTGATGAGTTTGCCCTTACATTATTGGGGCATATTCACCGAAGGGTCTTTGTCTTCATGTTCTGTTTCTTGGGGATGATAGTATTTCCAATGAAGAAAGCAAGAATCCATACCAGGCTAGCTATGGTCACCAAAACTCTAATGGAAGGAATTGACGGACAACCGTTCAGTCTTGTGCCAATGATCATTGCAGAGATATACCGAGCCCTAGAAAGGTGTCAACAGGGAGACAAACATTTCGAGGGTTGTAATCTGCTACTTCAACTTTGGCTCATGGAACATCTCCAAAAGGGTGAGTACCGACAGGAAATCCATCGAAGGGACTGGGACGATCATATCGCCTTTCATCACCCAAAGTGACTAAATTACATGCCCAACATGTTCGCCCAACCGGAGAATGCTAGAGAATGGGTCGAACTCTTTGATAATTTGACTGAGGACCGGGTACAATGGATGTTCGAGTGGTTCCCTACTGAAGAATTCATCATTCGATCCAGGGATGCGCCATTTCTGATACTGATCGGTTTGAGGGGAACCTACACTTATGTCCCTCTCCGAGTTATGAGACAGGCTGGTAGGAAGCAGGTTATACCAAGGGTCGACAAGATGAGTCATTTCCGGGCTGACTTCCAGGCTGACGATAGTCCGTACAAGTGCCAAGCTCAGCATATGTGGCACTGCAAGATCGTCATGGGAAGGGACACCATCGAACCAGACAGATAC
>NW_017675131.1:71912-75076 GCF_001879085.1 Nicotiana attenuata
AGAAGTGGTCGAGTGGGTAAGCATGACGTCTGAATTATGGACAGATTCAGGTTCAACACGGAGAATGCACCAGATGTGTTCTATATTCAAAACTTGAAGAAGAAACCCACAAAGACCTTCCGTGAGTATGCTACTCGATGGAGATCAGAAGCTGCTAAGGTTAGGCCTGCTTTGGAAAAAGAGCAAATGAACAAATTCTTCATTCGGGCCCAAGACCCACAATATTATGAGAGGCTGATGCTGATTGAGAATCATAAATTTTCTGATATCATCAAGCTAGGAGAAAGGATCGAGGAAGGCATCAAGAGTGGTATGGTTACGAACTTTGAAGCCTTGCAGGCTACTAATAAGGCTTTACAATCTGGTGGCACATCCAAGAAAAGGGACGTAGGTGCTGTAATGGTTGCACAGAGGACCAAATCCCCTATTAAATACCAAACCTAACCAATGCCTCCACCCACGTATCAACCCACTCCAAATTACCAAGCACCCTCACCCTCTTACCATACTCCACCACCCACTTATCAGTCAGCTCCATCTCCCGCATATCAACCCACTTCACCTAAATACTCCCAACCAGCACATGTTTACCAAGCCTACAACACCCAACCATCCCATTATCAATCACCTCCCCCACGTCAAAGCTTCCCTAGACCTCGACCAAATTTTGACCGCAGACCTCCCAAACAGTATACCGCCATTGCTGAACCAATTGACCAGCTGTACGAAAAACTCAAAGCTGCTGGTTATGTCACCCCTATCCCTGACATAACACCTGAAAATCCTTCTCAGTGGGTCAATCCAAATAAATCCTGTGCATACCATTCCGGCATGAAAGGACATACCATTGATGAATGTCGCTGTTTGAAGGATAAGATCCAGACTTTGATTGACAACAAGATCATTGTAGCAAAGGAGCCTGCTCCGAATGTCCGCAATAACCCTCTGCCAGACCACAAAGGTAGGGGTGTTCACATGATCGAGATAGAGGATGACTGGGACCCCAAGGGATCAATCGGTTTAATCACAGAAGGCGACGATCCAAAGAAGCCAGCAGTCACCCTCAATCCGATTGTGGTCCAGATTCATCCTTCTGGGGACGCCGAGGTAGACATGTCCATGCCACTCGAGTTTGAAGCACCACCCTCTGCAAAGACGCCAACACCAATTGAGGTTGAGCTTATGTCACCAGCAAACGCACCTACACCCTTTGAAGTTGCAGTTTTACCGCCTAAGGGGCCTGCTCCGTTCGGGATAAGGATAGCCACACCAATTCCAGTGGCAATGTTAGCCATAACACCGTTCCATACAAAGGCTATACCATGGGACTACACAGCCGAAGCCAGAAGAAAGGGGAAGGTCAAGTTCGGGGAAGCCGTTGCAGCACAGGGTATGACAAGGACTGGTAGAGTTTATACCCCGGAACATTTGGCTGAGTCAAGCAAGCAGGCCTCTAGTCGGCCAACCATCATTGAAACTGGTGCCGACGATCTCTGGAGAAAGATACAAGCCAAAGAATACTCAGTCATTGATCAGCTGAACAAGGCACCGGCACAGATTTCTATCCTCGCTTTGCTACAAAGTTCCGATGCACACAAGAATGCCTTGTTCAAAGTGCTAAGGGAGGCATATGTACCAAGTAACATCACCGGCGGAGAGATGGCTAACATGGTAGGTCAGGTGTTGGAAAGTCACATGACCACTTTTCATGAAGATGAGCTGCCACCGGAGGGATTGAGTCACAACAAGGCATTACACATCACCGTGCAGTGTGAAGATTATTTATCACCAGGATCTTGGTCGATGGGGGGTCCAGTCTCAACATTTGTCCGTTGGTAACGCTCAGGACATTGGGAAAAAGGCTGCATGAAATCAAGGACGGGGCCGTCAACGTCAAAGCTTTCGACGGTTCTCAAAGGTCCACCATTGGGGAAATTAGCTTGTGTTTGCAAATGGGGCCTACTTGGTTCGATGTTGACTTTCAAGTGATAGACGTGCCAGCATCTTACAATTTGTTGTTGGGACGATCGTGGATTCATGCCGCTGGGGCTGTAGCATCAACACTACATCAGGTAGTGAAGTTTGAGTGGAACCACCAAGAGGTGATCATTCACGGCGACGGTAGCAAACCCATATACAGTCGCCAGACTATCCCAGCAATAGGAGGCAGAAGAAGGATAGGCGAGGAAACTTACCACCACATCGAGCGAGTCAACACCGTTGATAAGGATAAATGGTGGGGCAACAAAATTGAAAGCATACTAAACTGAAGCGGATATGAACCTTGCAAGGGACTTGGCAAAAACCTCCAAGGAATCGCTAAGCCCATCAAGCTCAAGAAACATGGCACCACTTTCGGATTAGGGTATGAGTATACCTGGAAAGAATTCAATGACTGGTCGCCACCATGGCACGGTCCTTACTATCCTTTGGAGCAGCCAATACCCCATTTGGAGCAGACTTTCCAACCGGCCGAGGTTATCTACGGGTCGGAAGAAGAGGAAGCACTGGCAGCAGTGGGGAATTTGTTCCTGGAAGACGATGATATGGATTGTTGTGTCATTTTCGAGGAGGGGGGGGGGGAGGAAGGCCCTTCCATACAAGCTGTAAGCAGAGGAGCATGCCTCAATAACTGGACTATCAGAACCACCATAGCCCGGCGAGCCTCGGGGTAGCAAGGCTGAATAAGCATCATGTACTATTTTACTTTACTAGTTTACTTTCCTTTCGCATTTTTATTTTTTGCAAGAAAGAGCTCCAATGTTCAAAAACAGTTATGGAATTTATCAAAGCATTTCGGTTTTCTTATAAATCTTACTCTTATTACTTTCTCTCATTACTTTACTCATACAGCATTACTATTACTAATCTTAATGAACCAATGACTGTGACATGCAACGACACAACGCAACAAACGGACATAGATTCAGAGGAAGGTGACACACCGGAAAAGATTGTTAAAGAGGTTGAGAATTTTGAGAACAGACCTAAGTCTAACCTGGACTAGACTGAGATTGTTAACCTGGGAGATGCAGAAAACATCAAAGAAACACGAATCAGCGTTCATTTGTCAGCATCAGAAAATAAAGAATACACAGAGTTTCTAAGAGAATATGAGGACATATTCGCCTGGTCGTACGCGACACTGCTAGGTCTGAGTCATC
>NW_017675132.1:0-26660 GCF_001879085.1 Nicotiana attenuata
AATACCTTTAGAAGATATAGCTTAGGTTCGTATGTGTTAGGAGTTATCAGGACCTTACTGGATAATAGGACTTAGCTTTCACATTCTTGGTAGAATAATTCAATTTAACACTCACGTCTGTACCCAGTCATCAAACTGGGGCAGGAAATGTTCTTTGTTTTCTTTATTTGTTGCAGTCAGGAGCCCACCTGGAACAAGGGAATACTTTTCAAGTTCAGCAATCAGGAGCCCACCTGGAGAACAAGGGAATACTTTTCAAGCTTCAGCAATCAGGCGCCCACCTGGAGAACAAGGGAAGTACAATTCAAATTTTAGCTTTATTTTTAATATTTGATAACATGCCGTGCCCAGCCACCAAACTGGGGCAGAAAATTTTCTTTGTTTATTTTGTTGCAGTCAGGAGCCCACCTGGAGAACAAGGGAATACTTTTCAAGTTTCAGAAGTCAGGAGATCGCCTAGAGAACAGAGGCATACATGTCAAGTTTCAGTAGTCAGGAGCCCGCCTGGAGAACAGAGGCATACATTTCAAGTTTCAGCAGTCAGGAGCCCGCTTGGAGAACAGAGTCAGGAGCCCACCTGGAGAACAAGGGAATACTTTTCAAGTGTCAGCAATCAGGAGCCCGCCTGGAGAATAGAGGCACATATGTCAAATTTCAGCAGTCAAGCATCACTCGGAGGAATGGCAAAACATCTCTAATCACAATTCAAGGCAACAACAAGGATTCCATCGGAAGAATACAAGTTCAAGGCAACACAAGAGCGAGTTTGAAGACATAGATAGGATCTTTTGTAATTCATATATCACAACTTAGGCTAGCTTCTTTTTATTTTGACACGGTGTTATAAGGAGGTCAGCGAGCAGTAGCAGCAGCAACAGCAGTGAAATCACAGCTCCTGGTAGTCCCAGCTACCAAACCTTCCCGAACTACACTGACCTGATTCCTTTTTAGCCAAGGATATGTAGGCAACCTTTGAAGCAGGGTTCGGTCAGACGGTTTTCAAAAATGCTTCACACGGAATATTCAAACGGGCAAAAATCGCTCGTATCCGCTCACTTATCTTTGCCCGAGAACTCTTCGTGTTCCCGAGCAAAAAGGGGCAGCTGTGAGCACGTGATTTTTGCCCTATATGAATTATTCCCAAAAATTCAAACAAAATGATTTCTTTCATTATTTTGCAATTTTGTGACATTTTATGTTAATTGTTTGCATTTTATTTGTGCATTTTAATTCATATGAAAAATATAAAAATACAATTGACATTTGTTTAGGATTTAATTTCATATTTTAGGATTAATTAGTAGTTAAGGGATAAAATAAAGAAAACAAAAAAAATGGTCTTTTGCATTTTTTAGTTTTAATTTGTCTTAATTTGTGTTTAATTAGAAATTAGGGTACTTGGAAAGTAGAAAATATAATTTTTTTAGTGTGTCAATTTGGTTTTTGAGTTTTGATTTAGCATTTCAAAAAATCAGAAAAATAAATAAAAGAAAGAAAAAACAATTTTTAAAAAATTAAGAGAAAAGGAATTAAAAAGAGAGAAGGTTTAAATTGGGCCAAATTTTGGTTTTAAACACCCATTCCAAACGAACTCTTCCCCAAACCCAGCCCATACCCGTCCAACCTGGTCCAATCCCCTTACCACCTAAAACGACGTCGTTTCATTGAAGACCCATCTCAGCCGTCGAGGTCTCTTGATCCAACGGTTGGGAAGTGGGTATCATTTGGTATAAAATTGTCTGAATCCCATAACCCCCCCCCCCTTTCACCTCTCTCATTCACCCTTCAGAGATCACCCCCGTCCCCCGTCGTCTACCGCCCCGGACCGCCACCGAAAATTGCCTCACGGCGGTGGCCGACCACCAAACGACCTCAAAATTTCACCACAAACTCTCCTTCTCTTCCTCTTTCCAACCCCCAAAACCATATCCCTCAAATCATAACCAATCTTCTCGAATCTTGGATTAAATTTTCGGCCAAAATGCAAACTCATCCAAATCTAACCAACTTCATACCCCGTACTCTCCTAACCCTCCTCATCTCTAATCTCAAACCAAAACCTTTCAAATCTCAGCGAAATCTCTTCCATTTTAGATCTAGGGTTTTCGAATTTCAACCCGTCTTGGGAATTTCGAGCACTCTGTTGGTTCCTCAAAAACTTTGAATCCCAAAACTCGGACCAACTCAGAGTCAGTCTAATCAAAGACTAAGATTAGTAAGTTCCTTTTCAAATTGATTCTGTTCTTTTTGGTTCTATATCTGTTCCTATTGTTTAGTTCAGTTTTTGTTTATTTTGTTTTATTGGAATTAATTTTGATTTAGTTTAGTTTCAGTTCGTAATTTTGTTATACTTTAGTTTCAATTTTTATTTGTTTCAATTCGTGTTCATGATTTCAGTTCATGATTTTGATTTCAGTGTTTATTTGTTATTAGTTCGTGTGTTATCTTGTTCAGTGTTTATGTTGATTGTTAATTGTTAGTTACTTTAGTTTGTTAATTGTTAATTCAATGTTAGTGTTAACTAAAGCATTTAGGTTAATCAGTATTGATTAGTTCCTTTTTTTTTTAAGTTAGGTTGATTGGATATAGCTGAATAAATCACTCTTTAGTTAACCATAGTTGGTTTTGTAACTAAGGTGAAGGAGTTTGGTTGGGTTAGTAATTTTGAAAGCAATCAAGGGTGGTTTAGGCATACAAAATGGGTTGGTTTGTTAAAGATTAGTAATTTTAGAACCAAAATAAGGGTAAGATAGGCAATTCAAGGGTAGGGAATCTAGTAAGAACTTCCTAGAAGCTTCTAGATTTGGATTTTAAGGTAAATTTCAGAATATAAGTGAGATAACTTGAGAAACAATTCAATAAATAAAGGACTAATCTGAAAATAAAAGGGGACTAAAAAGAAAACTGAAAATCTGAGGGCTGCCCTCACTTTTGCCTATAAAAGGCAGCAGATACTGCCTTGTTGAAGAAGTTTTTGGCAGCCTAAAATTTCCCTCCCAAAATACTCTCTAGTTTCAGATAAAAAGGAGATCTAGAATTTGAAATTTTCTTTTAGAGTCGTAAGCTTTCTACAGAAAAACAAAACACAACAGAACTCTTCGAAAAATACCAAAAATCATTGTTACATCGAGTATTGTGAGTTCTGATAATTAATCTCCATGAATTGTTTACTTTCGAGTGGAACCTATGGGTTGTGAAAGTTCAGGGGTTCACTTCGAGTGATTTTGAGCCATGAATTCAGCTCTTTAGCTCATCTAGGTTCAGAAACAACTTGCACTCCTTTATTGCTGTTTTGTACCTGGAATCTGGCTGTGTTTGGAATCAATCGAGTTCGAATTTGACTGGTCTGAGTTAGCTAGTGGTTCAGCTGGTTGTTTGTATTTGAGTCCTGGGTTCAATTGCTCATTGGTTGAGTTTATTCATGTTTGCTGGACTGAATGTTGAATGCTGTAGTCTGTATTTTCAAAATTCAATCCTGGAGTGATTTGATGTTATACATTGAGTTGTGATCTCAATTTCGATCTACTGTTTTGACTGCCTGCTCATTGCTGCTGATCATCACTTGTCTCACCTTCTATTTTCCAGGTACATATTTTGAACCTTGGTGTTGTAATTTTCAGACGTTGGAATGGAATCCCATGTTCTTCCCCTGCTGAACCTGTCTTATTTTCCGTGTTTAGTCATAGTTTAGTTTATTCAATTATTGTTTTCTTAATTGAGTTTTGTAATTAAATTTGGATTGATGGACTGATATTCATTCATTCACCTTGACATAGTATAGTTGTATTACTGTGTAAGCTAGCTACTGAAGTAGAGAGATAGTTGAAACAGGAAATGATTCCGAAGTCTGTGATCCTTAGGTGTATTAACACGTTAGCAAGTGAGCTGAGAATTAACGCATAGGCCCTGTTCATGTTGAGTCTCCACATTGATTGCAGTAGTTCATTTTTGAAATCATGAATCACTTGAGTGTTGAGTTAGTAATGCGAGCTTGAATTAAATCAAAGTAGTTGGCATGCCTTGTATTAATAGTATCACGTCTCCAACTGGTTTGTTTTCATTTTAGCTCTATCTGAGAACTCATTAGACGACGAGTACATGAAATAATTTGAGCATGAAATCGAAAATTCAAATGATCAACATCTCATTAGTTTGAATATCTGTGTATCGTCTTCTTTTGTTAAAATTGTTAACAACATTTGGATCCCTTGGCCCTAGTCCGTTGGTTTCTGCCCTTGGCCTGTCTTCAGGCCACTTGGTTTTGGCATTTTAACAGGTGGCCAAAGACTTGGGCCCAAATAAACTGCAGACCTTCCCTTCTTATGGCCCTGCATGCAGGCTGCATTCAAGCCCAAAATAATTTAAGACTTGAATATATATGAGCCCCGGACGCAAGCGCAATAACTGCTAGGTAATATTAAATGATTATGAATTTTCTTTAGTATTAAAGATAAACAAAAGATAAGAAAATCATAGTTCCTTGAGGTTTGCCCTTTAACAATAAAACGAGATGAGCCTCGCTAAACAAATAAGCAAATTGCGGAGCCCTCGGTAAATGTTTATACAAAATACTTAGAATTCGGGACGAGTCGTTTAGCGAATTTCACGGCCTTCCCCAAAGATAATAATGCGTTAGTTGCTTAACATGAACATTAAAGGTAATAAAGTTTCTAATATTGTATAGGAATGAAAAAGTTCCTTCAATAAATAGGTGGGTCCAAGGACCGCTCAAGCTTGAACGAATTGTGCGGGTCAAATGAATTTATACTCAAATTTCCACCCAACAAGGGTTTATATGAAAAGGCCCAAGAGTAAAAGAGCAAAGCGAAAAAAGAACTTGCTTAAACCCTGTTGTGTTGAGTAGCAATGGCGGATGTTCAGAGAAGGGGAAGACCATTACCTCCTCCACCACCGAGAGGCCCGCTTGGTCCACCTTCCTCTAGGCTTGCTCCCCGCCTCCAACCAGTCGATCGTGAAAAGGTCCCTCCTTTTTCTATTTTTTTGTTTGTTTTTGTTTTCTGAATTGATTACAGTTGTTAGTATTAGATGGTTTTTGGACTTAAATAGTTTGTCTAAGCTTGTGCCTTTTTTGTTTCAAGGTGTTTCGAACCTAACCTTCTGTAGTGGACTCTCTAGGGTTTTGGTGTTTATGGTGTATTGCTATTCAACAGCAACAACTATACTACTATGCTATGATCCCATACTAGTTGGGCTGCCCATATTTTTGCTCCATTTGGACTCTGTTTCGTTTCAATACTAAGTTGACTGGTGTATTATTATACAAGGAATGATATTTGATCTGGTAAATCCAAGTTTGACACTGCCCCCCAAAAAATGCAAGTTTGAGAATTTAAAACTTATAGAGTCACCACTATGTAATTTGAAACAAGAAATATAATTCAAAGGTGATGTGTTACTCTCTTGATGACGGTCCGACCTTGGTTATTGATGACGGTCCGACCTTGGCTATTGATGGCGGTCCGACCTTGGTTGTTGATGACGGTCCGACCTTGGCTTGTCTGACGACGACCTTATGTCTCCGCGTGCCGAATTTCTCTGATCTAATTTTTGAGCCATACACTACTCATGGTGAAAGAGACAAGCATTTTTCGGTCTTCCATGATCCTGTCCATGATAGAAAACACAAAACTTTTGAAGATTAATAATAAGAAAGAAACAAACACAATATATGTAGGAGCAGGGAGTAGTTGCAGACATTGTGGATAAGATCGGTCAATCTGTATTGACGTTTTGAACCTTGTAGTAAATGATGTACCTACATTAATTAAGTACAAGAGATTACGTTGCAACTTTGTATAAGATGGACTATTGTTTATTTTAGCTTACGATTATAGTTGAACCCCCAATATGTCTTGCAAGAATGACAGGATATTCTTCGTTGAACTTTAATAAATGCTTTTCTAGTATCTCAGTAAATAAAATATAAATATATTTAAATCCAAAACTTACTCAATAAGTATCTTACTTTCTTTCAGATGCTTCTTCACTTGTCAACTTTAATTAGGATCAAGCTTATTCTGCAACTAAAAAGACAATGAGTATAGAAGCTACACAAGAAGCAGGGTGGATAAATAGCTGCTATTGCACATTATAAATTTTCAAAAAGGTAAAAGAAAGGTTACTTTATTTCCTTCAGTTAATTTTCAAATATTAAGTTAATGCAACATCAATTTTCAACTAAGAAAGACACGCACATGTAAGAAGACACTGAAATATACATTTGAAAGAGGGTAGTTTATTAAAACTTTAGGAAGTTCTGCTATTTATATTATTGGTTTATGCTTACAGGAATAAGTTAATTTCTAAAATGAAACTAACAAAACATAGTAACTAAACAACACATGCATACAAAATGATCTCAGCTGAAATACGTAGTTGAAATAACATTAAACTTCACGACAAATCCAATTGAGAGCTAATCTATGACAATCTAAAACATGCAAAATACAAAAACTTTTAAGGAGATAAAATTAGCATTCATTCACCCAGAAACAACCAAAAACAAAAACCCAAATTTTTTGATCGAAGCTGAAAAAGAATTAAAAAAATTCAACCAACTGAGAGCTAATCTATTAATATCACATAAAATTAGCATTATTCCAAAATCGACCCCAAGAAAATAGAACAACAATAGGAATTTTTTTATAGAATCCATGATGCTTGCAAGAGTAATGGAAGCAGAAAGCAAAAGAAAGATTTTTGGCTGCATTCAGTATCCATTTGATGGAGAATAATATGTGGATCTAGATTGAGAATGAAAAAAGAATATAGTAAAATTAGAATGAGATAATAATAATAGAAAAAGAATGAGCAAAGATGGTCGTACCAAGCTTCAATACTCCACCGTTTGTCGCCGACGACGATAAAGACCCAAAGCTTCACTCAAATCTATTGCTTTTAGCCTCTATTGTTACGATAGAGAGAAGTTGAGGCATGGAAGAAGAGGGTCTTGACTTGAGATATGTAGTCTCAGTGATATGAAAGTGTGTGGAAGCCAGTTGTATCAGACACTTAAATACTGAGACACATGTCACCAAGAGAGAAAATAGAAGAGCTGCAATTTTGAAATGCCCCTAAGAAATGATCGTATTACTGAACTACCCTTCGTCGTCCATGGGCACCTTCACTTATTATTAGTGGTGTTCAAAACCGAACCGAAACCGAAAACCAAACTGAAAGCAAAGTTTAATGGCTTATTAGTATCGGGTTAACGGTTTAGCAGACAGGGAACAGATTGAAGTTTTTTTATTAATGGCTTATCGGTTTGGGGGCGGATTATTCAATTTTCTTAACGGATAATCCGTTAACCCGTTAAGAATATATATATAAAATTTATTTTTATCCATATATATTTTAAATAATCAAAAACCTTTCTTCCACTTCCAGTACTCTATCTCTATTCTCTATTACTAATTTACTACTACACAAATTTTAATTGTTTGCTTCGTGCATTCTTTTCAATCCTATCAAACCAAAAACAATTTACTTGATTGCTTCACGTGTTCATACCACCTCCAGTAGGTGCAGTGGAAGTACCAAAACTTAACAAACAAGAGATAGTTTAACGAGTAGAATTTGCTGTTAAATTGGGTTTAACACATACATCTGCAGGTTTGCTTGCATGTAAAAAAAACGTCAGTCCGCACACATTTCGGCAGGTGTTCTTGGATTGTTTAGAAATTAGAGCGACGTCTAAAGAAAATTGGAGCAGTTATAAAACAAGAGTAAGAAATCTCATTCTTTGACCAACATCAGCATGCATTTGAAGCACGACAAAGCAAATTTTGGACCCTCGCTAAATTTGGTAAATTGCGTCATGTGTAATATAGATTGAATTAGGCCGATAAACCGCTGGATAACCGCCCGATAAGAGCTAAACCGATACCAATCCGCCCGATATCTTATCGGGTGGCTAGCAGATTAATACATCTAAAAGCCGATAACCGATAAGCCAAACCGTTAAGAGTAAATAACCGCCCAATCCGCCCGATAAGCAGCCCTACTCTTATTTCGGAAATACGATAGTCCTTAGCCTAACAACAAAATTAACAACTTGTTTGGATGGTTGTTATCTATCGTTTTATAATATATTATATTGTATCTACTTATGAATATAACGTTTGGATAGATTATATTGTTTGTTGTTGTTAATACAGTAATATTTTGTTGTTTTGTTTGATGGTATCGTATTGTACTGTGACCGATAAGTTTACTAAAATACTCTCAATCGTTTAAATATTAATTTACAAGATGCATTGTTAGGTGTTGTACTCCATATTGTATTCCCTTTTATATAGTAAGCATTAACCCATTGTATCCATAACTTCTCCTTCTGCTTGCATATGTTCCATAGTAACCAAATAGCAGCTCACCATAGTTCCGCATTAGTAAAATCCAAAACACCTGCTACTCTTGGGCAGCATAGTTTTTCCCAAGCAATCAGTGTCTTCCTAGTAGGCTCTACTAGGGGTGTTCATGGTTCGGTTTGGATTGGTTTTTCCCTAAAAAGAAACCAAACCAAGTAAGTCGGTTTTACAAATATTAGAACCAAACCAAACCAATTAAGTCAGTTTTTTCTCGATTCGGCTTATGTCGGGTTTTGTCGGTTTTTCGGTTTTTTCGGTTATTTGTCGGTTTTTTTTAAATATAAGACATACACTACCAAACACATATTTCGGGGACCACATTTTCAACGTAACACTATCAAATCAATTGCCCTTTGAGAAATCTATTATTTACCAAGATATATTGATGATAATTGAATCAAATAGTGATGAATAATTTAAGGACTCAACTAAAAATATATATTTTTTAACACGAAATGGATTCTTACACTTAACAAAAGAAAACTACCAATCAAACTAGAATGTAAAGGTAAAAAACTATACTAAAAGTGCAAACTTTTAACATTTACCATAAAAAATTTGAAACTTTGTATAAAAATATACATATATATAGGTGTAATAATAAATTTGAAATAGCTACTCCTATAGTCGGTTTGGTTCGGTTTTTTTCGGTTTTTTCTGATTAAAACCAAAACCAAACCAAATTTGATCGATTTTTAAAATTCAAAACCAAAACCAAACCAAACAAAAAAGTAATCGGTTTTTTTAGATTCGATTTGGTTTGGTTTTCGGTTTGGTTCGGTTTTTCGGGTTTATATGAACACCCCTAGGCTCTACATTCCCTGACCATAGGAACCTTCTACATATTATATCAATGAACTGAATAATCTTCTTTGGCAAAATAAAGATCTGAGCCCAGAACTTTTGAATTGCAGTCAAAACACTTTTTGTAAGCACAGCTCTCCCTGCATAGGACAGAAATTTTGATGTCCTCTATTGAATTATGTTCAGCATCCTATCAATCAAACGGCTCGCATTGGATAATGTATATCTTCTTTGTGTCTCAAAAGGTACCCCCAAGTATCTGAGGGAGCTCTCCCTTGTGTATCCCAGTCACTATCCATAATCTTCCTTTGAGTCGACTAAGATCTACTCCTCCAAAGTATATGCAGCTCTTGTTTTGGGTTTGCAGTTAATCCTGATGCCTCAGAATATATTTTAAATTGTTGATGCAACTCCCTGACTGATTGTATATCACCCTTCCAAAAAGGTAGCAATCGCCAGCAAAACCTAAGTGTACTAAATTGACTTTAGCACACTTAGGGTGGTATTTGAATTCTTTGTTCTTCTTTAAGGTTTTNAGTAATAAGAATTTTTAAGAAGTATATCCTAAAAGTAATAGGATTACATGGCTAAAAGTATGTCCATATCCCGAAAATAATTATACTAATAAGAAATCTAACGTGTTCCTAATGGTATTAGGTTTACATGTTAACATATATATATATACATATATATATATATATATATATATATATATATATATGCCCGAAATAATTATACTAATAGGATTCCTAAATGTAATCATGTAGGATTCTTAACGTGTAGTATATATTATGTCCTAAAACTGATAGGATTAGAAGGCTAATGTCTAGAATTCTGGTTATATTCTTTTATTGTGAGTTACTATGCTTAATATTAAAAGGTTATTTCGTAAACAACGCTTTTATAATAAAACTAATTTAGTTTGAAGAAATATTTTTTTTAAATCGGTTTGAAAATCTTCAGTCCATTATTTGTTTTTTTAAATAACATTTATTTTCTATTTATGTTCTCTAAATTTTAAACAATTTTTTTGAACCAAAAGAAGAAATTTTTGAAGATATGGTCTTGTCATTTAAATAATTTACCTCAATTTTTACCTTGGACTAGAGTTTAAATCCTTGAAGTAGACATCTGATTGACTTTTAGGAAGCTAGTTAAATACTTTTGGATCTTCTATTTTTATCCAAATTTGTATTCTACTATTGTACGTGATCTTCAATGCACCTTTAATTATTAGATATCAATATTTGCGTGAATATTCAAAATAATTATGTGATATCACCTTCAATTATTAGATATCAATCCTTACATGAATATTCAAAATAATTATGTGATATATTTGGTTTAAGAAGTATGGACAGAAAGTAATTATACTAATAGGATTCCTAAAGGTAATCATGTAGGATTCCTAACGTGTAGTACTATATCTTAAAACTAATAGGATTATAAGGCTAATATCTAGAATTCCGGTTATGCCCTTTTATTATGAGTTATTATTCTTAATATTATAAGGTTATTTTTGTAAACCGACATTGTATTCATGCTTTTATAATAATATAGATATAGATAGATATAGATAATATAATACTATTAAATTATATTTCTAATTTAGTAGTATTTCTATTTCTCATTAGACTCCACCTTCAAGACCCGAAGTCTTGAGTGCACCATCAATATTTAACTTAAACCATTATTTTGGTGAATTTTTCCATTTAACTATTATTTTCCTTTTAATAGTAGAGATGATTGTCCTAGTATCAAGTAACTTGAACTCTAAGGCATGATTTATGATATTCTTGGTGGAATTTTCAAGGCATTTATGTTTGACCAAAAAAGTGTTGAACCCTTTTGTTAAACTAATTATCAGAGATATGAAGGTAAATCTTAGCCAAACACAATTAACTCTAGATCCAAACATATTGAGTACAACATCGAAGAGGAATAAGAACGCATAATATTTCTTAAGATAATCATTGTACATCAAATGTGGATATTAGGCTTACATTTGTGACAGGTTGACATCGTAATCGTAGAAGCGAAGAAGAAGAGAAGAAAGAGTTGTTGATGTCCAAGAATTTCTCTTGGTGATCCCATAGTGATGACTCTCGAAAGAAGGATCCCCTTCATCTGGGCTCTATCCCCTCTATATATACTGACAATCTTCCCCTTTACCCAATGGTCTTTGACCGATGTACTTTCTTATGATTATATCCTTCACTGCTCGCCCAGACACTACGCTTGCTCTGCGATTTAAGCTTCCCGACGGTTTGACCCCGGCTATGGCCGAGGTGTTCTTTGTTATCACGCCCCGTAGGCGTGATTACGGCTTGATCAACCCCTTGTCATTCCTTTTAAGAACCACCATCCTATGGTCAGATTTTGACCCATACAGTTAGTCCCTCCGCCCGTCGGGCTCGCCTCTTAGCAAGCTCAACAGGCGGATTCCGTCGATTCAAAAGTTAGGAGAAATCTGAACGTTATGCGTTGAACGAGGTCTTTAAGTTGAGGTGGTGGCGCGACGTTTCAGTGATGTCGTCGGACCGTTATGTCAGTTTGGAGCTGAATTGTTGCATCGATTCGAGATATCATGGATACCCATTATACATCATCATAGCGCACGTTTTCCAGGCATCGTATCATTTCCCATGTCCTCTCAATTTTTTGATTGGCGGCTCTTGGGTTTCCCGCTCGGGATATTCATGTTCCCATAAATAGAGGGAAACCATTATTCGATTGTTACGCCTTGATTCACCTGAAGAACTTTGCAAACCTCCACCTTCTTCAATATTTTATACTTCCAATTTTGCACTTCTAATTCCGTCGGAATTTGACATTACCATCCTCTCTTTTCCTTCATCACTCTCGTTTATTTCGATCAAACTTAGACAAATGGCAGGCACCTCTTCCCGGACTGACAGATTCATCGAAACTCCGGTGATAGAAAGTGACGAACTTCCTCTTGGAGAGGGAGTGGGGTTTACGGAGGATGAGGGGGTTCCGACAGTGGCTGAGATACTACCTCGTCCGGGAAAACAATGGACTGACTTTAACAGCCCTGTTGGAGAAGATCCGGAACCTGTCTCTTCTACCATGGACGAGGCAGTGATTACGGCGCTCAGAACCAAATGGGGAATTCCAAACCATGTTGAAATGGCGCCGGCGACGGAGATGGACATTGTGCACTTGCACCGCCCGGGGTACTCCATATTTTATGCGTATCGTTTTGTCGTCGGGTATACGCTTCCTCTCCCCTCTCTAGTGGGACTTATGCCGCTTCTACGAAGTGTGACCAGCTCAACTCTCACCATACGCGTACAAGATTTTCCTCATGCTTCTCAAATACGCGGAGCTCGCCGGTCGAGGGATTACTTTGGGGCATATGCTTCATATTTTTGCCCCTCAATTTATTCGGGGTACGATGATCCACACGCGCCATCGAGGAACCAAGAGTTTGGTGGTGAAGATGGACGATAAGGCTAATCGTCGTTTATGGGAAAGTTATTTTTATGTGCGGACGGAGCACCTCGCGACGGACCTGGCGGGGTTCCTTGAGACGTGGAACTTCGCTCGTAGGTTTTCCTTTATTTATTTTCGATTCCTCTCAAGGCGGTCATCGATAGTTCTTCTCTATGTGATATTACTGACTTGTTTTTTGCTTTTGCAGCCGAGAGATTACCTCCCCCACCAGTTGACGATATCCGTGAGTGGGTGAACTCAATTCTCCCCCATATTAGGGGCATTCGCGAGTGGACGTCCTTCCACGAGAAGTATGGGCGTAAGCCTCTCACTGGTGAGTCAACTCGCTTTCTTTGCCTTATGGTTCGACCCTGTCGTTATATGACCATTTTTTTTTGTTGGTAGGGAGAACGCGAAGGACGAGGGCTCCTCCACTCGTATTCCGTCAATCGGCGCCTCCTTCTCGGCCTGCGCCGAGGGCTGCTATCCGGCCTGCATCGAGGACCACTACCCAGTCTGCACCTGCATTTAGAACCGCGTGTGCGAGGGTTATTCTTCGACCCGAGACTCCGGTTTCCACCGTTCACTCAACGGGCGAGTCTTCCCCACCTCATAACCTAGCTTAGAGTTAAGTTAGGCCCAATGTCCACTTCTTTATCATGGTATTAGAGTTAGACTCATTCCAATTCTTGGTTTACCTAATGTTGGATTCTCATGTTATAATGTCCATGCTCTAGTTTCCTATATGAATCCATGCCTCATGAGCTAGCTTTTGAAATTGAGTTAGATCTAACGTTCATTTCCTTAGTAGTCCTTAACAATTCACTTATGACTGTAATTATGTTACCTTTAATTATCCTTAGTAATGATTATTCTTTGTTTATAATAGTAATATTTAGGTATTGAATTATCCGTTTATGTGACTTTACTCAGGAGGTTATGGAAGTGAGATTGGATTCACATGTCATCCCTAAGAAGGTAGTTTCGAGTACCTTGTGATCACGCCCAACTATGCCTTATAAAAAGACACGCGGACGTTGCAAATATAGTCTGAGTATTTATGCTCAGAGTCGAACCCACAGGGAATTAACCTATCAATTACCTTCGTCGGACTTACTCAATTCTATGGAATCAACTTCCCCAAACGTTGTAAATCACAGTTGATGGTATTACTAATAACTAAGACTGAAATTAAATAGACAGGTGAAAACTAACTTATGCTTGGTTTGTAAACAATTATGAGAAGGTTCTAAGGCTATGATTGTCACACCTCCTTTTTATTACCCCCGGAAGGGTATAATAAAGGGAGTTTTTCCAATTAAAGGACAATCGAAACGGGATTTATTTATTTAAAATCAGAGTCGCCACTTGGGATAATTTATGGTGTCCCAAGTCACCGGTTTAAAATTCCGAATCGAGGAAGTTTGACTCTGTATTAATGTCCGCGAAAAATAGAAATCCGGGTAAGGAATTCTGTTAACCCGGGAGAAGGTGTTAGGCACTCCCAAGTTTCGTGGTTTTAGCACGGTCGCTTTGATCATACTTGGCTTATTAAAATGGTTTACTTACTCATTTTAGAACCTATGTGCTTTTGCCTCTTTCACCGCTTTCAATTAAGAAAATTATCTTGAAACGGGTTACGCGTACGTATACCCATTTATTTGGCGCGTCAAAAATCATGTCACGCGAATGTGTCCACAATTAATAACGCTTTATTATTATTAAGAGAGTTTGGCTGAAGTTGCGCGAACGCATACTCCGGCTTTATTTTTAGAAATCGTAATTATGTCACGCGAACGTGTACACAATCACAATAATTATTTATTAATACGCGCCTAAAGCCCTGAAGATCTTTTGGTTCTTTTGTTATCAGCACAATACACCAGTAATATATCATTATCAACTTTTGTCAATTTGCAATGCCTGATTTCTCGTCTAGACCATTAGAGGGTGTTTTCCACTGCCACTTCTTAAAGTATTCCCTTTCCCTCTCTTCTTGTTTACACTTGATTAAGGACCTCCACAGGCAATGGCATTAACAAAAAGCCTCAAATTTCTTGCATAACAAAATAAAAACTCGTTCATAGTGCTTCTAAAGAGACCATCATTATAATAAGGAATAAGCACCATTAGGAGGTCTATGGCTTTTGTGTATACGAAATTAGTCACATGACAAAGAAAGGAACACAAGAAATCTATATGCATGAGTAAGAAAAGCAGATACTAGTAATTACAAACTTACCAATAACCTCAACAAGAAACGGTGTGACTTTTGCTCGGCAAACATTAGTTTTAACAGAGAATTACATGGATAAGAGATTTGCTAACTAAGCTAATAATGAAACTTAACAACTAAATCAAAACAAAACAAACAGTGAGAAAAACACACTTCATTCACGTCGAACTTCAATATCAAAGCAAGTAAAGAAAGGAAAAAGAAAAACAGACCTGAAATCAAAACTTCAATTAACGAAAATTTTCAGCAAATTACACAAGCAATGTAAGCCAACTACTAACGCCGGAATTGGAGACGGACGGAGCTCGAACAAAACGACTTCGAACAGCACCCCAATCGATCGACCTCGGATCTTCAATGAACTCGGTTCAACAATGGCAACGACAAAGGAATCCGCTGGATTTTTTAAAGAAGACAGAAAAATCGGAGATGGAGACCAGATCGGAAGGTTTTAAAAGTGACATTGGATCTTAAGATTTCACCACTGTTAGTCCCCATTTCAGGCGAGATTTACCATTTCCGGTGTGATTCCATTATCCTATCTACAAATCTCGACCGGAATCGACCTTGGCTAACTCAAAAACTCATTGCAAACACTGGTTCGCCGGATTTTATGCGGGTTTGAGGTTGTTCCGGCGAGTCAGAGGCTAGCAGCGTTCTATGGCGTTAGGGAGTCGTTTGGAGTGGTCGTTTCTTTTGATCCAGCGGCGGATTTTGTCTCAAAGTCTCTAGGTTAGTTGCTGCGTGTGGATTCTTTGCTAGGAAGCCATGGAAGATGGCTATTTCCTATCTGAAGAAGATGAGGAATCGATAGGGATGGGGGTCCTTATCTGCTGAAGGCCCTGATAGTCTAGGCCCTTCTTTCCAGATTTTTGGGCGTATTATTTTTGTGTGTCCCCTTAGCTGATAGGTGTTAGTCCTATTATATAGGTCTAGGTCTAGGTTTACATTTTATGTATTTTGCCAATTAGTCCCTAGGTCCTTTTGTATTAAGTCCTTAGAGTGTTTTTATTTATTTTTTATCCCAAAGAAGAGTCTAAAAGGGTCCCTAGGCTTAATGGACTAATCCGAATTGGGTCAAGAATTGGACTCTAAAACTCTTAAAATTGTGATCCAATGCCTTAATTGACTCCTTTTAAAATAAGATAAAATACTACACAATGCAAAATCTAACATGAAACTATTATATATTTTTGTATTTTCAAGATTATGCAAAGATAAAAATAAGGTAATGTTTTTGTATAATCCTTATTTAAATTTATGAAAGATACGTAAGCTAAAATATTTTTTGTAATTTTTCATTTTTATGACGAAAATAAAGGAAAGAAGTAAAAAATGGCTGAAATAGCTATATTAGGCCTACATTAAATATTTACATGCTAAAATATAAAAAATCTTGGGGAGGGTCAAAAATAACATGTCTACAATGATTTCCCCTATTGATGGAATCCCTTCCAGTTATGTTTCATATAGATTCACCAAAACATCTCTATCAATCATGAGCACTCTTTCTACCGTAAATCTCTCCCGAGTAATCACAATAATTTACTAGACGCACTCTCCTGAGATACGCTAGCTGGCTTCGTTTATTACAGCTCGCTTTAGATTGCACCCAAGGCTTCGTTATCCCTAATCCCGCCTTTAAACCTGCAGTTATAGATCCCTCTTATACCTTGGGAGTGATGTTGTTCAACAACTACCTAAATATGCACTCTCTCCCGAGTTATGCACACTAAATAGGCACAGCTAATTGAGGATCCTGTCAATTAACTACAACAAACACGTAGTTGAACAAATAGAGATTAAACTGGCAATCTATATTAACCTAATCAAGAAGTTCATCCTTCAATAGGTTCCATCAAAACCCTAGAAAAAGGATTTAGCTACTCATAACAAAGCAAGAGAAAACTACTAAATTGTTCATAATGTAAAATTGCAAGAAAATAAAAGAGATAAAGAAACTATAATGTTTTGGGTGATCTCTCACACTTGTTCTTGCCTCCAAAAGTAGTCTAAAAAACAAGCTTCCTCTCTCTTGGGCGAGTTTCTACAGCTTATAAGGGTTTTACAAAAGTTTCCCCGAAATTACACTTTGGCCCCTAATTTCCACGTTCGTGAACAGTTCCCCGCGGTCGCGGCGTGGACCGCGGTCGACCGCGGTGAACACTGCCCATTCTGTTTTTGTGATTTATTCCCCCGCGTTGCACCACAGTCCACCGCGGTCGCGGTGGACTTTTGTACATGCCATTTTCTTCTGCTCCTTTGTGTTCGGGTACTTCTTGAGTGGGTGTTTTCTTCACATTATCGCCTCCAAACACTTCGTGTTGCTTTCTCACATATAATATTCCTTGCGAAACCAAAGAACACTATTTAAAGCATTTTGTTGGCAATTTACCTTATAAAACAACAACAAAGCATGATCAAATAAGGTGTAAATATCAACTATATAGCCTACTATCACCTTGCGTCAGTAGTTCAAGGCAATGGAGAAATTGACAATGATGTCACACATCGTATTGGAGTAGATTGGATGACATGGAGGCTAACTACCGGTATATTGTGAAATAAGAAAATGCCACCAAGGCTTAGAGCTAAGTTCCACAATGTGGTGGTTAGAATGACTTGTTGGGTTATTTAAGCTATTTTAGCTTAAAAGAGGGTGAATGGGAAATGGAGGGAAAATGAAATATTTGAGTTTCCCTCATTGAAAAAGGGACATTGTCCCATATTGGAGAAGGAAAGACTTTTGATGGGTATATATATATATATATATATATATAAAATTGCTCTTCTTTTAGCTCTTAAAGAGTTAAGAAGAAGGCAAGCCTCGCGCCGCCGTCATCGTCGCTCGGCTCGACTTCAGATTTGGTCAATTGATTGATTAGTTTTTTAGACCAAATTTATTTGTTATTAGTAAATATTAACGTAGCATTGTTAAATATCCGTTTTTGTAACGGAAAATTAATATTAAATCAAAATTATTTGTTTCCTCTGCCCGTCCATTTTTTGTAACGGGAAATAAAAGTTTCCTCTGCCCGTTTTAATTTGCGTAAATGGCCATTTACGTTATGACCTTTTTACGTAACTTACCTCTTAAGAGTTATACCTTTTCGTTTGAACTCAACAGGTTGGGGCTATAAATTGCAGTACATTCTCTCAGATTATCCATACGAATTTCTGAATTATCCTCTTTTCTTCTGCATTATTTTAACTACAAAGAAAGCAACAGTAAGTGTGATTTGCTACCGATCATTGTGTTTGCTGAAACACTGGGATTTGAAGTACCGCTACACCAGTGTATAATTCGTTCTACCCTTGGAGGAAATAATCCGAAACCTCGGGTACAAGGAGGGGATTAGGTTCCTTAAGGAGACACTATGAATTCAGTGGTTTCAGATTAAATTCTGTTTCGTTTACATTTTTGTTTATATGTTATTTTATCTTCTCCAGAATTATTTTACAAATAAAGTTTACTAACAAGCTTAAGGAACTTAATTATTTTCTGTATTTATGTTATACTCACTGTTTTGGAGACTAAAACCTTTATGGTTTTCTACTCAATTGGAGATTAAAATCTACGTGATTTTAACGTCTGTTTGTGTCATTCTTTTACAGAAATGACGAATGACAACAGGAACCAGACTGTCCCTATGGTGACTGCCAATGCATCGACAAGCCAAACAACACCGGCATTGGCACCGGCATTGATTTCAACGGTGGCAGCAGAAGATGTTCTTCTACTTGACGACTTTAAGTCTATAGAAGTTCATTAAGGAAGATGTTCCTGTTCTGCTTGATGAAACTCCAGACAATGAACGCTTTCTCGTGACTGAGGTGTGGAAGCATTCCGATTTTCTATGCAAGATTACATTCTTAGCGGACTGGAAGTGAGGTTGAGATAATTCGAGCATGTGAAGAGGAGATGTCTGAATGTCCCAGTTGAGGAGGTGTGAGAGAATGACGATGGTGGGTCCGAGGAGAGAAAGAGGTAGGCCGAAAAAGTATTGGGAAGAGGTGATTAGGCAGGACATGTTATCGAGGAAATGATCCTTGATAGGCGGGTGTCGAGGGCGAGGATTAGATAGAAGGCTAGAAGTAGTTGAGTGTCTTTCCTTTCATTCCAGCAATAGTAGCGTTATTCTAATATTTTCATATTCTCAATTCTATTACTACTTGATGTTGCTTGTGTTTTGGTTGTTCTACTATCTTGTTGTCATTATGCTTCTCTAACTTTTACACAACTATATATCTTCTCTATAATGTTGTGATTTTACATGTTTGCTTAGAGCCGGGGGTATATCGGAAACGACTTCTCTACCTGCATAAGGTAGTGGTAAGGCTACATAGTCACTATCCTCCCCAGACCCTACTTGTGAGAGTATACAGAGTTTATTATTGTTGTTGTTGTGACGACGAAGAGGATTAGGGCTCTAGCTCAAGCAATCGTCCTATCAATCTTACTCAAGGAGCAAAGGCACAAGTAGCACTAGTTCCAAGTTGCTCATGCGGTTTCGATCAGATCATATTATGTAAACTCTGTATTGGTGACCTATTGTTCCACGAGGTCCATATAACAATTTAAGTTATATGATTGGTAGTCTTATTTCAAAGTCATTGTTAATTTACAAAAAGATCAACAGAATAATAATTTGATGAATTTGAACTCAAACTAGTCAACATCTTACTTGTCCTAGCATAGCATTTCTAAATTCTGGAAGCTATACAAAACAAGTCTAATAAGACAAGACTCATAATAGGTAACATACCACAAGAATTCTTGTACAAAAAAACATACCACAAGAATTAATTACAACCATCACATTCAATATTAGGTCTTAACCACAAATCATTTTGAAAGCAACAAGTCATCACCTTAGACTATTAGCCCTGTCATACAAACAAAACATTGTTCCCTCTAGAAAAAAACCACATCACAGAACATAACAAAGAGGAAAAAATCTATATATATATAAAGCTGGTCTAAAAAAAGATGAGATGTCACCTCTCTTAGGCCAGCATTGGTATTTATCTTTTTTGTCAATTTTTTGGCCTTTTTTCTCTTATATTTTCCTCAAAATATTTGCTGAAAAATGTAGTCTCTCTATCAATTAGTGTCTACATTCATTGCTTAACTAGAAGGGAAAGACATTTAAGAATATTAAGTCTCTCCGTTTTCCAATTCTTGCATTTTCGTCGTTTCCACAATTTCAGTTTCTGTTAATATTTATAACTCCCATTCCCATACCTCTCATATTCATAACATCCAAAATCTAATGTGTTATTTAATGACATGATTATTCCTCTATCTATGCTTATACAACGTAATATAAGTCTCATAGCCACAATTTCATGAGCACTATCTTCCATGGCATATTTGCCTGCAAAGTTGTAAAATCACAAAACCCTGTTGAATCAACTGGTAAATACATGAAGATTTACTCTTGCATGTGGATTCTTTTTTGACTGACTTACTTTCTTTTTGTTCTTATTTTGCTAGGTTTTGCAGTTTCTTCTCCATACGTGATTGAAAAATTTGGCAATAGTGCCTATTGGAATTATTGATCCCTTAGGTGTTTTGATAAAGAAACTCGGCAAGAGCTAAAAATTATGCAGGTATGCACAATCATAATAGCATGCTGACTTAACATAATTTTGTGCCTTTTTTACAAATGACTTCTACGGTTTCGCCTATAGTTTAATTTTCACTATTACTTTTTAAATTATTTTTGTTCTTAGATAGCAAAAAGCTTACTTTGGTCTTGGGGAGCAAAAACACTGTTAGATTAGAAGACATAAAATTTATGGTCTAAAATCAAAATTGTCTATGTTATTTGTCATGAATGAGGAGTTAAGATGATGTCCGGATGGATTTGGAAATCTTAAAACATTATGCAGCAGTTCTATTTCTTGTATATTCATAAGTTTATATTATCTTGGCAAAACTTTTCAATTAATTTGGAAAGACACTTCTAGCATTGTTACGAAAAGTAGAATTTTTTTTCAAGGGAAATAACTATGCATTTTGTGAATAATTTAATCGAATGATATTGTATTTCCTTTCTATCAATTGAGTTAAATAGTTCCAAATCATCTTATACTTAATTGCAATAAAAAGTTAAGATCAATTACAAAAAATTAAAGAGTGCGTAAACTAATAGTATTTTTGTGAAAAGGGAGAAGGAACAATACAATGGATTTTGAAAGCAACAATAGGTTTATGAAGGGACGTATTACTAATCACTAACACCTATATGAGCATATAAGATTTCTCATGTCAAGAAATTAATCGGGGCAATCTATGCATTGGCAATCGTCCTTGACATGATGAATGCCAATTTTCTATTTAAGGGTTTAATGAAATTAATATTAGTTATTTCTTTGTTTATAATCAAAGAAAGCTTAGTGGTGGGTGGGTTTCTATTGACATATTTTCAAGTCTAAATGTTTGGTTTTCATAATTAGTGAAGTTCAAAATCAACTATCAAACATTAATTATTTTTTTAGAATAATAAAATTAGCTTGGAAATTGATGATATGGAATATTATGGAGCTAATTAGAGAAAAATATATTTATAAAGAAATACATACACATGAAAAATTCATTTATTCTATCCGGCTAAATCTACAATGAGATCATATATTGAAATTTTATTTATTTTAACAACCGCGCGAAGAGCGGATTAATTTACTAGTAATACAATAAAAATGGATTCTTGATTTTCAAGAACTTGAATGGGAGAGTGACTTTCCATCTTCTCTCTTTCTCTCTCTATATCTATCTGTTTATATCTATTTACATTTCTCTCTCTCTTGAGGAAGAAGAGAAGGGGTGGTTGGGTCTAATGGGTTCAAGCAGTAGCCGTTTGGGGTCACACCCAAGTCGCCCAAATCGCACCAAATGCACATTTTCATCCATTTTCATATGTGGAGCTTCACCCTCTCGCTCAGCCATTGAGGTATGCAATTTCAAGATTTGTTTTTTATTGCCGAAAAATGAAAAAAAAGAGAACCCCTTTTGATTATATATTAAATGCAATTTCAAGATTTGATTTTTATTGCCTTTTGATATTTCTGAAGCATCCTGCTTATTTGATTATTACGAATTTCTTGATAGACCCCAGAATTTATGTTTTTAGTTGCCCTTTAATGCTTGATTTCATATTATGTAATTTAATTGATTGATAGGGCTTGTTTTGTTGCATTTCTATTCAGTTCCTCAAAGGTACATCATAGTCATATGTTTTGGTCCCTTTGAGAACATCCCATAAAATTGGATGACATGCACAAAAGGAAAATGGTCTACCGGAAACAGACTCTCTATCTTCATAAGGAAGGGGTAAGGTTCGCGTACACATTACCCTACCTAGACCCCTCTTGTGGGATTACGCTGGATTTTTTGTTGTTGTTGTTGTTGTTGCACAAAAGGAGAATGGTCTAAAGAAATTGATACTATGTTTTGGATAATGAAATATTATTCTGAGAATTGGCCTCCAAGGGTGTGGTTTAGCGTCAATGAAGTGGGTGAAACCCTTGGAGACCATGTTCATATTTCAGCTTCGAGTATATCGCCTCATGCTCTTTTATCGATTGAAAGATGAATTTATTTCAAATTTCAGCTTTTAGTATGTGGCCTCATGCTCTTTTGTCCATTGGAAGATGAATGTATTTTATCAAGCAATGAGCTGATATTTGGGGTTCTTGTATTTCTCATTTTGTTTAAAGCTACACGACCGTTTGGGCCATGTGCTTAGATATCTTAAACTAGAAGTTTGACGTAGAGTTAGGTACTTTAGGTGTTTAAATTCAATTCATATTTTATATTTGTTAATCTGTAGATGGAAGATGATCCAGCTGAATTGCTGGTGGATTCTGCAGAACACGCTGACAAAGGAAAGCTCCAAAACTCTGAGAAGGACCCGTCATCTGAGTTTATTCCCTCCCGAGCTGAACGTGGAGCTTCATCTGCGAGCAATTTGGTAAATAGTGAAAAATGTACATCTGGAGATGCTAATGTTCAGGTAGGTAACCGAAGAGAAAACTCAACCAAAGACATGGAATTAGTCACTCGATATCGACCTGGAAGTACAGGTTGTGAAACTGCTAGTACATCTCGAGACGACAGACCATTTCCCTATCCACTTTCTTTAAACAAAAGGACAGAAAATGATGTTGTAAATAATGTTGATACTACAGCGAATGGAGATGTCTCTCAAATATTTGCCGGGTCCTCTCGTTCTAGCAGTCCATTGTATCACAGAAACGGAGAATCTTCATCAAGTGAAGATTTTGTTGTAAATCATACAAATGAAATCCTTATCTTCAATAATTCCGATTCTGGTTCTGTATCTGTTCTTTCGGATTCTTCACTTACGCCACATTTGGCGGGAGATGATTTGCGTCAGGATACACCATCTTCAGGTCTCGAGTTTCTGGTGTCAGAAAGGGAAGAGAGTTTAAGAGATGGAAGTATACTTCACGTTGATATGGCGAATGTCTCTCCCAATGTTTTCTCTAATAGTCCTGCTGAAATAACTAGTCGCGAAGCAAGACGGAATAGTAGAAGACTTTTTTGGGATTCTTTTTCAAGGAGAAGTCCTAGGAGGCGTGCTGATCCTCGGAGTTTTCGTTTTCCAAATGATTATTCAGACGATGTAGCATCTCATGACAGGTTACTGCTGGACTTCAGCGACAATTTCCTTCATGAGGGGTCTGGAGGTAATTTTCCATCAAATGGAAGTCGGACTAGTGGGAGTAATGAACGGCGACGGCATTCCAGATCTGAGGTGACGTGATGTACTTTATTTTTTGCTGCAGTGGAAAGTCTGATTGCTGCTCCACTAAGTTATGGCTATTATCTCTTTGCAGATGTGGGAAAGACTTCCTGGTGGTCTTATTGCTAGTGATCATCGAAGTGCCACTTGTCCAACTGGGATTCACGCAGATGGCCCATGTTCATGTGAGACAATTTTGATGAGTCGAGAAACTGGCAGTCGTGCAAGTATATCACGAATAGTTATGCTTGCTGAGGCATTGTTTGAGGTAATTTTTCATATTGCAGCTTTTTAGTCTCTTTATGGCCTCTCCAGTATTGTTTAATATGTGGAGCAGTTTTCCCTATTAAATGCTCAGCAGTCCATTGTTTCCCTCATTATCAATAAAAGTTCATTTTACTTTCTAAGGAAAAGGTTGTTTCGGTTAAGATTGTCACCTAGTTAGTAGGAATATACTTTCTACTACGGTTTAGGGTCATCACGTATTATGACTGGTGGAAACAATTAGTACTACTGTTCTTTTCAGTTCGCCACGTTATACACTTCCATTTCATGTAATGCAATTTGACTAGGAGGGTGTTTGGATGGGCTTAAAAGCTGGTCAAACTAGCTTTTAAGCCCTTTTTAGCTTGTTTTTGTGTTTGGCAAGTTAAAAAGTGCTTATAAGTACTTGGCTTTTAAGTCAAAACAAGCTAAAGCCATAAGTTGGGGGTGCCTGATTTATTGCCTTTTGGCTTAAAAGCTGTCCATGTTTGGCCAAGTAATTTACTTTCCTTTCCCTTATCTTTTATATAATTCCAAAATTAACCTTTCTTCCTCGTCCGTCGTCTTTCCTGTGTCATTTGTCCATCTCGTCTCTGTCTTCCTTCTATGCTATCTTTCTGTTTCTTCTTTTACGTGGCTTATTCTTTCTTTCTTCTCTAGGATAATTTTTAAATTTGGTTATAGCATAACCAGGCAGGTAGAGGTAGGTATACTGAGTAATTATTAATGGGATTTGTCGGCGCTTCAGGGCTCCTTTCGTACTATCACCCAATAACATTATGCTCAAGAAAATTAGTGTGAAGAAACCTGCTGTAATTTCTATCGATTTGTGCCCTAGCATAGAATTGGAATATATCTTTATTTTAATATGAGCTAAATGTCGCATGGAATATATTTTGATGCAGTATGCAATTTTCATCAAAGGAACTCAAGTATTTAGTACTCTAATTCTTCATTTCAGTGGCTTCTACTGCATTTCGCGGGCTTCTATTCATTTAAAAGGGAAGGAATATAAAGTTTAATCCTAGAAAACTGATTTGATAAAGAAATGTAAGCAAAACAAATTTAAAATTTATCTAATCCATTTACATTGAAAATGGATTGAGATATAAATTAATTTACATTTGAATTAATTTAGAATTAGAAGTCTTTGTGGTAATCAACTCATTTATAGAGTTAACAGTTTTAAGGATATTTCAGTTGTTTTAACCAAAAATATATTGATAAACACTTTTTACCAAACACTTCAACTTTTTTTTCAGCTTCTGCCCTTCTATTCGAACACGTAACTGCTTATTTGTAAAACCAACTCCAACGCTTAAAAAATGCTTTTAAGCACTTGGTTCATTAAAAGCTACTTAAATTCAGCCAATCCAAACGGGCTCTAGGTATGAAGCTTAATAAGGTAATTTGACTCGTTGATTGAATTGGTAGAAGAGAACAAAAGACTAATGATCGAAAAGCTATGTGATGCGAAAATGACACGTCTTTGTATAAATTTAATTGTTTAAATGAATTTGAGTTGTTGGAAGAAATAAGAATTATATTTAATAATATAAGTATAAAACAATACTATGTGTAGGTTGAATTAAATTGGCACGTCTCACAATGGAAAGTGGGTCTTTTAAATAGGGAGGGAGAGAATTTTTATGTTGGAAGGACCAAAAGAAGTACATGTAGAAATGGCTCATTGGTAGTGAATCTTTGTAAATGAAGGTGAATCCAACTTAAAGAACTAAGCCAATATTGAGTATTTAAAAAGGTTCTCATGAATGGTGAAATCTTATGAAAGGTCATAATAACAACAACAAACCGAGTGGATTCCCACAAGTGGGGCTGGGGAGGGTGTGATGTACGCAGCCTTACCCTACCCTGGGAGGTAGAGATGTTATTTTCCGATAGACCTTCAGCTAAAGAAAAGATGAAAGAAGCAGTGGCAACACGCAGTAATAACTCAAGATATATAGCAAACCAAAGCCAAGATAACAATTATGAAAGACCACAATGAATGATAAAATCTTTTGGTAAATGCTAGTATCGTAAGAAGCCCAACAATCAGGTATTTCTAACTATGTTTCTCAGACTTCAAATATGCTGTTGCACCAGTGTTGTTCCTTCAAAATGCACCACTTTTGGAGGATCCGACACAAACCCGACAACATTCTTGAAGAGTCTGAGCAACATATTTGAACAGAGATAAGGGGAATGAGGTTGGGAGAGAGGAAGCTGTTGTAATGTTAGATAAATATCTACATAGGTCTGCTTAATCTGTTGCTATACGTAATACCCAATGCTTGGTATGTAGACCTGTTAAATACCCTTAATTTGCATAGTTTAGAGATACATTATATTACATTTAAGTTTTCTCTTTCTTCGACAGATTCATCATGTTCTAGCAGTGGTTTTCCATTCATTAGTGGAAGTCATCAACTATTTGACACTAATGGCAAATTGCAGGTACTGGATGAAATACATCGGCAACCGATGTCAGTGTCCTTATCTGTGTTATCACTTCCAGCTCCAGAGTCAGTTGTGGACTCGTTCCCAGTGAAGAGTTACTCAAAATCGGAGGAAGTAGACACTGGCAACAATGTCCCACAGTAAGTTTCTCTATCTCTATGTTTCACATTTTTGCTGCCTTGTTCTTGTAAAAGGAGAATTTATGTTGCTTTGTACAGAAAAATTTTGGTACTGTTGGACTACTTTTCTATTTTTTTTTCATATTCCGTTCTCTGTACCTGT
>NW_017675132.1:26680-59371 GCF_001879085.1 Nicotiana attenuata
TGTACCTGTCGTAAAAACTACCTTAGACTTCGTGTCCCCCCCAACCCCCCCCCCCCCCCTAAAAAAAATAAAAATCCCAATCTCATTTAACCATTTGGCATTGTAGAGACGAAGAGATGAATGTTTGGATTAGTTACCGCATTGAGTTTGGTAGAATGTGTTTAAAAATAGGAGTCTGCTTTGAGAAAAAACAGAGATATTGTTTGAGAAGATGTCACCTGAATTATCAAGAGGTTCTTTTAAAAAAAAGGTTTAAGGAAAGAGGTTAAACTTTTTGGCACGAACATCCATTAAGAAAAAGCATTTCTTGAGACGAACTAATTAAAGCAGGTGAATGAAAATGGGTTGGAAGGAGTAGCATTATACGAAGACGAGTTAAAACCAGTTACTATGTGCAATAAGATGTCAAGCAAGTTTTTTCCTGACAACTGATATGATGTAGTTATGTGGTAGTAATTTTATATGTCAGACTATCATGTTTTTTGATGGTTCTAGTTTTGTAATTTATGATCATGCTATACAATTTGTAGGTGTCACATATGCTTAGCCGAGTATGAGGACGGAGATAAAATACGAGTTCTACCTTGTCACCATGAGTTTCATGTATCATGTGTGGACAAATGGCTCAAAGAGATACACGGGTAACATGAAACTGCACCTTACTCTTGATTTACGTTTCTATACATTAGTTCTATTCTCTCACCGCTTTACTAACATGGTGTTCTTCCATATGTTGCCTCTTCACAGTGTATGTCCACTTTGCAGAGGAGACGTCCGAAATGGTTTTGTTGAAGGTTCAGTTTCTAACTCAGCAGCACCTTCTCTTTGAGGTATCTCTAGTGTAATAGAGAGGAAAAGGGAGGGGAAGAGGGAAAAGGAACGCACGCTAAAACCTGGCTCCATAATTTGTTATTTGGTAAATATAGCAAAGGAAAGATTGTTGTATCACTTACCGGAGCATGTTGAAAATGGAAGGATCGGATCATGGGTAGCTTCAGTTACCCCAAGTTTTCTTCGTTCGCCTTGTTCTCAACACAAGGTGAGAGAATAAGGGCCTCTTCCTTTTCTTCTTTCTGACTTTGCCCCATGCAATTTTGTGGAGAGCTTGTACAGATGTATATGGCAGATTTCGCTCTGCAATGCACCCTTGTTAAGAAGGCACATTTTAATGTTTATCGAACAGATAATATTACAATGCACATGCCACTGTACTTGGTGGATGTGTCTTAGGAAATAGGTAAACATATGTATTCTCATTAATGTATACAGATATGTCTGTAATAGGGGAAGTTCCATATCTATATATGATATTATAGTAGACACTTTCATAGCCAAGATCTGGCTTGTCTTGCCTGCAATTGAAATCCTTGCTCGTTTTGTTTTATCATTTTGAGATGAGAAGTCATATATTGATACAGAAGTCAAAAGTAATGTCAGCAGACAATTTTCTGCATTCTCCCTCCATACCCCCCCCCCCCCCCCCCCTCTCGCCGGATGCTATATCGATAGGGGCGACCCTGGCATCCGTGAAGTTTGGCAAAAGTTTCATGTATTATGTCTTTAAGAAATAGTGATTTTTTAGTAGAGGGCACCCTATTGCACAGATTTTCGTTGAATCCAAAAGTGCACATCCGATCTTCAAATCCTTGGGCGGAGTGTACTTGTGGCTATAGTACAAGTGTGTGCAAGCTAGTCTCGAAACCACTATTATAAAAGATATAAATTAGTACCATAAAAAGTACTCCAAGTAACAAATTTTTATACTAACATAGTCGGGACATGATTGAAAAGTTGTAGCTAAAGAAAGTTTTCTCAAGTAGTATGAAGTATAGACAAGGAGGACAAAGATGTTATAACTTATGTTTTGGCACCATTCAATATGGTTGTCAATCACATTTACTATGAATGGCAACATGTCCAACATAAATAAACAGGAAAAAACCATCCAAAGATGATTTACATTAATGTTGAATACATTTAATAAACATATCTCTGGTAGAGCACACCATTTGGAGGCTACAGCTATAAGTAGAATCCATTACAAAGAAAGCTGATTAGTTCTCAGCTTTCTTTCATTGTCCAAATGACTTTACTTTTAAACATCAAAGAAAGGATTATATTTGAGGCCCTTATCAATGCTACTATTAACATAAACTTGACCACTCTTCAAAGGAGAAGTGAGTTTGGCTTGTTTAGAAGGAAATGTATGATGATCTTGTTGAGGTGCAAATAGATTTGGATGGCAATTTTCATCATCATCATCACCACTTTCATCAAATGTTGTCCATCTTTTTGAGTTGTTCTTCTTCTCCCTTGTTATAATACCACCACCTCCTCTCAAGTTTCCCATTTCTCCAACATGGTTCTTGAATTCCTTCCTTACAACATCCAAAACAACATCTGCATATCGATCACACCATGTTCTGAAATCATCAAAGAAAAAAGTTCAGAAAAATTAGTGTTAAGTAATGTCTGATTTCGCGTACACAAAGTAGTACAAAAGTGTGCTTACTTAGGGAAGAACTTTTTAAGGTCAGCCTTGTCAACTGGAAGCCTAGTTGAAATTGCTTCAATCTGATCATCTCTGTTGTGCGATAACAATTAGTAAAAATCCAACTCTATTCAACAAGTCTAAAAACACTAGTAAGAGTAACATAACGAAACAGATTTTTGCTTACGTTAACTCAACACTTGAATTTTTGGCACCAAGTTCTGTTTGAATTCTTGACAGCTCTTTCTTGATACTGTCTCCTAAAACCTGCAAATATGCAACAAAAATGGCTGATTAGATCTCAAACAGGATCACAGATAAGTATATAGAACCTACTTTTCTTCAATAAACGTGTTTGTATGAGACCTTATCGACAAAGAAATCCGAAGGTGCACCGTTAGGATGCAGCTTTCTTTTAATCTGCTTAGTATCTGGACCTTCTCCAACAGGTTCTGCAACAAGCTGACCTAAGTAAGTTCCACCATCCGATTTCTCATCAAGCGACAATGGAGCTGTTTCATCTTCACAGTCATTTTTCTTCCACTTCTTGAATCCTTCAAATCCCCATTGTTTTTTCCCTGATTTCGTCTTTCCTTCAGATTCAGGCTCAGCACGTTGATGATCATCGCTCTGCCCTTCGTTTTGTTCTCTTAAAAACAGACCTTTAAAAGGTTTTTTTCTTGATTTGTCACCTCCACTTTGCTTCTTTACTTTCATTGGTTCACTAGGTAAGCTCTCTACCATAAGAATAGACTTAGTTTCACAATCTGTTTCCTTCAAATGAGTATTCCAAAAGGGATTTTCTGTTGAAACACCTAATTCATTTCTTTCATATTTAGAATCTTGCTTACAGTTTTCACCAAGTATGCCCCTTTCTTCTTTGATCTTTCCATTTTTATTCGACGATGCAAAGCCAAAAACTGAAGCAGCCCCTCCTTTGATTTGCTTGATAGCTGAGTTTTGCTTTTGCTTCGAACTCGAATTCTCTTTGCCAAGATAGGATTTTTCATCCTTTAAATCTATAACAGACCATTCCTCATCTGTGCCTTCTTTCTTTGATCCAACAACTACATGTTTTGCCTCAATCTCAGCTCCTTGAACTGCTAGCCTTTGCAATAATGGCCTCTTTGATGTATGATACTCTTCCTCTGATATACATTTTGCATACAATAACTCCTTCATGAAGAAGCACCATAAAAAATTTAAGCTTTACATGAAAAACCAAATATTTATAAAAAAAAAAAAAAACAACCAAAAGCAAAAGGAAAAAAATAACCAAACTCCCACAAGCTGAAATTTCAGTTTAATTTGGAAAATGAACAACCTTAGAAAAGATTAAAGCTTTACAGGAAAAACAAAAATTCATTAAAAAAAAAAAAAATAAACACAACCAAAAAGACTCCAAGCCTCTAACTCCCAAAAGCTAAAATTTCAGTTCAATTTTGAAAATGTAATTGCGATTACAAATAAATGTAGCTATCTATGGTTCATCTTAAATCATGATAAAAAATCAATAATCACTTCACCAAAGGACACAAATCGCAAGAATTGAGACCAAATTAAAAGAAAAATCCCAACTTTACAGAAAAATTTAAGCTTTACAAGAAAAACCAAAAAATTATAAATAAATAAAAAACTTATAACCTTAATAAGAAGAAAAATCTAACTCCCAAAAGCTCAAATTTCAGTTTAATTTGGAAAATGTACTTGACTAATTCCTTAAAGACGAGCAACTATATAAAAATTTAAGCTTTACATGAAAAGCCAAAAGTTTATAAAAAATAACAACAACCAAAAGAAAAAGAAAAACACCCCAGCTCCCAAAAGCTGAAATTTCATTTCAACTTGGAAAATGTACTTAAAATTACAAATAAATTGAGTTTTCTACTTCTTTTTCCCATCAAATGACACTAATTGAAAGAATTGAGACAAAGTGAAAAAGGGAAAATTACCTGCAAGAAGATCAACTTATCCCTTAAAATGGAAGAATGTTCATGATCAGCAGGAGACGCGATAAGGGTATCGAGCAGATGTGATCTGAAAGCAGAAACCTCAGATTCAGCCAAGATTCCTTCTTTACAAAGACCCATCAAGTTAAGAATTTGATGAAAAGATTCTTGTTGCCATTTAAGGTTGTCGGATTGCTGCTTTGACAACCTTTGCTCAGCAGCTACAATCGCGGGTAATCGCCTTTTCTTGAAAGGAAATGGAAGAATGGTTTTGCAAAGTGAAGTGATTGAATCATGAAGTGAGCTGTAGTATGTTGGTGTGTATGAATAAACCATTCTTGAATTCAAAAAAAGAAGTCTTTTTTTTTTTTTTTTTTTGTATGTGAGGATTTGATTTGAGAATTTAAGGTATGAATTGATCCTATTTGTATTTTGAATCTGAAATTTTTTTGTATGTTTTGATGGTGAAAGGTTTTGTTGTAATGAACAGAGGTTCCAAACGGTCAGTGGAAAGACTAGCCGTTGGAATTTTAAAACGTTGAGCTAGTATACGATGCCGTGTCATTTTCTAAAGTTTCAACTGTTTCTGATTTTGTTGGGAGAAATTCAAAAATAGCCAGATTTACCACTGGTCGTTGAAAAATAGCCAAGTTTTAAAAGTCATCGAAATTTAGCCACTTTAAATCTGAGCGAAAACACTGTTCAAAATTCGGAAAAATACGCCCGCAAATTTTACGGGAGTTCCAGCATAAGTATGCTTAAACTCCCGTAAATTTTACTTTTACGGGACAATAACTATGCTGGAACTCCCGCAAATTTTACGGGAGTTCAAGCATAATTATGCTGGAACTCCCGCAAATTTTGCGGGAGTTCCAGCAAGTATAATTGTCCAGTATAATATACTGGAGTTTGGAGCACTGGTGCTCCAGTCTCCCGCAAATTTTACAGGAGTTAGTAAAGTATACCGGTCCAGCATAATATGCTGGAGTTCGTACACAAATGCACCAGAACTCCCGTATATTATACTGGACCGGTCCCTGTTGCAGCAAAATAGTGGCTATTTTTCATTGACTTGATAAACGCTGGCTATTTTTCATTGACCAGTGTGAAAACTGGCTATACCATGATATTTTAACGATTTTGTTGGATGCGTTTTGGGCCCTGTTTGGACAAATTATAGGCCCAATCACAGCAAGCCCAGTTACACTTTTTGGACAATTACGGTTGGTTTACGAAAATGTCCTCTTTTTGGGTCAGTATTTAGATTTTGTCTATATTTTTAAGGGAAACTACCAGCTATGTCCATTTATAAGTAGCTCATTATAAAAATTGATCAATTCATAAAATATATATTACTAATATTAGCCAATTAGATATTTGTAGCAAAAAAGGTCAAATTTTTACTTTCTTTTGAGTGTGTGTTATTAGAATAGATCTTAAGGAGCTTGAATCTCAGTTTTGGGATGATTTGGTGAAGTTTTGAAAATTCGAAGTAAAAACTCAACATGAAAAAAAAGATATGTGTATCACATATGTATCATATTTGTATCAATTGTGTATCACATGTATATCCATGTATATCTGTATGTGAGATACATGCGTGCGTGATACATGTGTCGATGAAGAATTTTTTTGAACTCGATTTAATTACGAATTTTGATCCAAAACCAGTCCAAATCGCCTCCAATCTTCCTCAAATTTTGTATATTGACTTATCTATATGTTTTCAATGAATTTCAACTATACCTAATGAAAAAGTTCCTTTTTTGCTTAGATTTTTGGAATATTGTATTTTTTTATATATTATTTCATCACCTTATTTGCTACCTCATCCATGAAATTTCCTTTCCGTCTTGCATCTAGTGTTGCTAATCATGCTTAAAAATATGGAAGGAGATTTTTGCATGTGATTATTTGAGAGAAATAACTTAATTTATTTGGTTTTTCAATTTTTATATGTGCTTGGCTAGTTTTGGTAAGTCTATGACTAATGGCTAGGGGTTGGTAAGTTGAGACTTATTTGGGATATTTGTGTAAGTTTTTCTATTTTTAAAAGTTATACAAATATAACCAAAGGCGGAGCTAGGATTTCAATCTTATGAGTTCGAGATTTTAATCCTTTTAAGTGTAAATTAATAATTTGTACACATTCAATATGTTTTTAAAGACAATTACAATATTTGAATCAAAGTTACTGTGTTCGGCCGAACCCGCTCCCGGTACTCTAGCTCCGCTCTTGAATATAACTCTAGGGAAGTTGTCCCTTCCCCACAATGTTAAACTTAGGTCTAATATTTGCTCAATAGTTTTCAGTTTGCTCACAAAATATTATATTGTGATGTATCGTTTGCAATAATTTGCAAAATTTTAAACCGTGGTATAATTTTTCATTTTGCTAAAAAAGGACCTATAGACCATGGTCTAAAAGATCTATCAGTTGCAAGAGAAATAAAAAGAAAGTCATTCACTAAACAGCTGATACAAAAAGTGACAACCGCCAAAAATTTCATGAAAATTACCCTCTAGTAAAGGAGAACACTAATAGATGAGCCAGACACAACTTTGCATTTTAATGATGTATATATGAACCTTTGATCTCAGACACATATATCTTAAGTTGTAAACACATTAATATGTGGAAGATAGACTGTTGATGAGACCATAAAATGCCTTTTCCTACCCTGCCCCAAATCAGTAATAAAGAATATTAGAGCCGTCAAAATGGGCTTGGCCCACGAGGCCAGCCCAATCCAGCCGCTACTTGGGTAGGGCTGGATTGAGATTATTTTAGCCCATTTAAAACTGAGGCTTATAAGCCCGGCCCAAGTCAGTTCGCAAGCCCTTGAGTCTTGATAGAGGCTGGGCCTGGGCTGGCCCGTTTTAAATTCATAATTAAATATCTAAAAAAAGTAAAAACTAAAAAAATATTAACTATAATCCAAAATTTTCAACCTTAGACTTCTCATTTATCCTTACATATCAACTAGAGTTTATATTTTTGATATGCATGTTGTATGATAAGATTAGTTTTCCTTTTGCTTAATTAACAACGAACTAGGAAAGTTTTAAGTGGCAATAATAATTTTTTTCGAAAGAAAATATTACTTTAAATGGTCAATGATCAGTTTGGTTACTTTAATATATTAGTATTAATTATTAAATTGATCTTCATTATAGAAAAATGTCAAGTTTTAATACCCAAAGAAAATTGAAAAACACTAGCAAATTTCACGAATTTTAAAAATTTCATGGACTATAATGATGAAATCAACAAATAATGTTAAACCTTAACATATAAACTTATCGAAGCAATTCCTGAATCGAAGCAAAGTGAAAGAAAAGTACTAAAAATATATTCATGTAACGTTAAAAAAGAAGAGCTAGAGATATAGAGAATTTGCATTTCAATTACGAGATTCCTTATCAAATATCAAGATTCTTGTACACTTTAAATAAACAGAAGTCGTTCATATGATTAAGAGATTATGTCACGAAAAAATATCTAAAGATTTGAAGAAATATTTTTTCCTACAAAAGTTGAAGGGCCGGCCCGCCCTAGCCCGCGGCCCTCTTAGGGCTAGGCTGGGCTAGCCATTTTAAGACCCATATAGATGAAGGGCTAGCCCGCCTAGCTCACCAAATTTAAAAGCCCACGAGGCTTGGGCTGGGCTAACCCGTTTTGACAGCTCTAAAGAATATGTATTTGTAGTATAATAAGAATATTAATCATTTTAATTAAGACCCAAGTATAGGCAAGACAGAAGGCTCATTTATAGCTCCGCAGTCCGCACCATCTGAAATGATGCCCAAAATCAATAACATAGCAACTGCTGGAAAAATAAGCTTATAGTTAACCTACCATTACTAAAAGTGATTGAGAAAAGAATTTAAAATCAGCTAATAGTGTCAACTCCTTATATCCATATCATAGAAGAGGAGCCTAGGCGTTAGTGGTAAAGTTGCTGCCATGTGACCAGGAGGTCACAGGTTCAAGCCGTGAAAATAGCCTCTAACAGAAATGCAGGTTAAGGCTGCGTACAATAAATCCTTGTAATCCGCCCTTCCCCGAACCCCGCGCATAGCGGGAGTTTAGTGCACCGCTTTAAGCAATGAACAAACTTGGTCGATACAACTACAAGAATTGCACAGCAAAAGCCAAGAAAAAGGCAAGATCCTATATATATATATATACACACACACATATATATTATATTGCATTACTGCTTGGTTAAAGTCTGCGTACACACTACCCTTCCCAAACCCCACTTATGGGATTACACGGGGTTGTTGTTATTGTTGTTATCTGTACAAACTCTGCACAATCAATTTTTCAAGTGGCAATCTCCATTCTGCAACAAGGGCAATAGGCATGATTCTCTAACCATGGAACCAAACAACATGAATGGAACTTGTGGTCACATTGCAAGTGCATTAGGTTATCTCCAATCTTGAATTGGTCCAAACAAATGGTGCATTCATCCTTTTCTGAATCCTTCCATTGCTTTACTACCCTGCTAAATGTCTTTATTCCATTTTGCTTCAATCTAAACATCTCTGAATTCTTCTGCAAAGTATTTGATTCTAGTTGCCCGTTTTCGACATCATTAACTCTTTCTTCTTTACTTGTCCTGTATTCAGTAACCACAATGAAGTATCAACTCACCGATGTCACATTAACATATTCAAAAAAGCACCGAATATGAGGATTTAATATTGAGATGCATGCCTTAAGAAAAACACTCACATGGTTGTTGGTAGAGGAAAAACTTATTCACACCCGGTGTTTGTACTGAATCAACTAATACACGACATATACTTTTCACATAGTACAATTTATCAAATATCAAATAACCATGATAAAGAAATGTAGTTCAGGGTAAAACAACGGGTGTGAGTAGGTATTTTCCATTATTGCTATCCGATATGCGATGGAATCCTTTATCAATGAAATATTATAAATGCTTGAGTATCTATAATTTCATTTTATAACAAAGCTAAAAGGAGTGAAACTTCGGTCAATAATGTTCCTCTAATTAGCACGACATGCAGGTTTTACTTCAATTTTAAGCCAAAATTATCCTTTATGTTTAAAGATAGGTCAAAATAGTCCTCCATTTATAATTCTGAGCATCCTTTACCCTTTCGGTAAGAAACATTTGCGCGGATTTGGTCCAATTCTTCGAAGAAAACTAACAGACTAGGCAAAGAAACAACAGCTCACATATGAAAGCCACATGAGAGGCAAAAAGAACGCCCAACTCTGTACTTCACCCCATCCCATACAACTGATGAAATCCAACCAGCTACATAACAGTGAACTGATGATAAATCTTCTCCGCCGCCCACCACCCCAGGTTCCTAGACGCCCCAGAGGTAAGTAGTAAAATAAAATTTACGAGCTCATGACTAGGAGAAACAAATTACCTGAATGCAGAATGCAGATTTTGCACTTGGGAGGATGATCAAACAGAATCTTTATATATATTTCTTAAGCACAACACATTAAGTCAGTTAACAAAAGAGAAGTTCCTTTTAAGGGCAGTAGTCAGATGTGGAAAAAAGATGAAACCTCCACCAAAATCCTCATTTTTCACATTATCCCACCTTCCGTCATTGGATAACTTCCCAAGGCAAGCTCAAAACAAGATGCTTATCAAATCCCACAAGTTAGAATTCACTCTCATCAAGAGGCCAACTTTCCCTCAGAAAATGCATTTTAGGACTTTATATAAAGAAGATCAAACCAGTGATTTCCAACAGAGGATCACAACTACACATAAGTTTTGAATACCCGTGCCATGTTACCAGAAAGTTGGAGAGAAGTAATTCTAACATCATATAAGTACACACAATCTCTATTCATTACAGAGGTAAAATAGCCCGAGCAAACTGACAAGCTGAGTTATGTATAGATGCCTGTTATTGAAAATAACTATATCTACGAAAAGTTAGAATGGACGAAACTCGTTATCCCCCTCTCATGGGCAAATCACTTGCGGTCTGTCCATTAGTTTTAGCTTCTCTTTAGTTCATTCCATTACTCGAACTAAATCCGCTCAAGTTTTGGAAAGTTAAAGGTTAAAAGGTGCCCAAGGTTGTATATGGAGGACACCTCTTTACCTACCCCAAACATAAGGGATAATTTTAGCTAAAAGCTCAGTTTACTTTATCTTGAAGAAGTGAGAAGGTTCTTTCTTTATATTAGAGTAGGGAAAAATATCTAGACTACAAGCAAAATATGCTCTCCTAATTAGACTTTGGAGTCTTGTAAGTTAACATTGAGTACAGAGCTTTCCCCTTTTAGTGGACCATATGTGGCACATATTCAGATTAGTCCAGCCAGTTGGTTCCGGATACCAAATGATTAACCAAAAATATGAAAATATAGTATGCAAAAATCTCTAGAAAGCAAGCAAAATAAGCTCTCCTAATTAGATTTTGGAGTCTTATGAGTTAACATTGACTAGAGGCCTATGGCCTTCCCTAAACAACAACAACAACAACAACAAACCTTACCCATCATCCTCGGTGTAATCCCACAAGTGGAGTCTAGGGAGGGTATGTGTACGTAGACCTTAACCCTATCTTCCCTAAAAATTACTCAAATAGAATTTCATGATTTTCTTGAGTTACAAAACGAAATACACAAAAACGTAGTAAACTAAAAGTAAGCAAAATAAGAAAAATTATTCACAGAGATCAACTGAAAATACCTTCTTAGCTTGTGATCCAATCTTTGCTTGGCTTCTCTAGCTTTTTCACCTAGCTCCTCATCCTTGTATCCATGGTTTCCTATACTAATTCTTTGTTCTTTCTGCTCATGCAAATGCAAAAAACATGAAATATATAAAGTTATTCTTTTAACTAAATTCACGTCAAAATTCTCCACAAGATTTGGGTACACATACCTGGGAAGAAGCAGAAGAGGAAAATGAATCGAATGATCGGAGCTGAAAACCCCTTTTTGTAATACACAGAATTCCAATAAATAAACCTGACATTTAATATGGTTGTGATCTTAATTGGAGAAATTGAGGAAAAAAAATGTCAATTTACAACTTTATAAGAACATGGTCTCTTGAATTTCTGTAGGTTTGTCCTTTGGAAGATATTAGGAATCTAATAGTAGGATAAGTTTTCCAGAAAAATAGGAATATTTAGGAATTAAGAAAGTGTTAATCTATTAATCTCTCCGTTCGCTTTTACTTGCCATTTATCCTAAAAATAAATTTTTTGTTTTAAATAAAATTTTATTTATGGTGAATGTCTATATTTAGGGAGATTCTAGGGTTTATTACTTGGTGGCTAAGTCACCATTTCCCTATAAATAGAGTATTTCTATTCCATTGTAATTCGCCCCAAATCAATAAGAATTCTCTCTCCCTGCTTTTCTTTCTTCTTTTATTATTTCATAACACGTTATTAGCACGAAACTCTAACCAATTGAGTAGAAGCTTTGGGATTGAGCATAATGATTGTCAATTATTCCATGAACTTCCTTCATGATTAAATTTTAGATTTAAGGTAAGTATTTTACTTTAGTTTTCTCTTTTATATTATTGAAATTCTATAATTTAATTTTATATACAAGCAAAGACGACAAAGTTTGATTATAACTCTAATGGAGTTTGTAAGAAATTATAACCATCTGAAGTGGTAAAATTTATATGCCTCGCCATGATCAAATTCATGTATGATTGTGGGCAAAGAATGAAAATCCGTCCCATTGAATTTGCTCCATTCTCATTCCCTTAAGAGAATGTGATAGCAGTATGTACTACGTCTGAAAGAAGACAAATTTATTACCATGAATAATCAATGGATGTGGACGTGGCAATAGACGAAATTATATCGTCATCATTGTAGTAATGAGAACAATAAGTATTCTCAAAATAATCATTCATTATGTGAAAGTAATATTTGTCATCGATTTGACATGAGATTTTGTAAAACACATATAGATGAATATGGTTCATTCATGATTTGAATGTGACAACATGTGATTTATGAATACATATTCATTCTTCAAAGAATATGAACGTGCTAGTGGTAGTGAATGTACCGCACTCACCTCTAAAAGGAGGTTTGAGATGATATAAGAAAGTAATGTCATTATTATGGCATGAATGGTCATTGGTCACGTACCTATTGTACGCCAAAATATTTTGGCAATATGATTATTAAAGGACAACAATAATGCAAGAAACATATCTCGCATATAATTTTGACCATGACCATAATGGTATAACTTTCTCCTTAAAAGAGATATTCACCATATGGGTGTTGATGAATATGTGGTACTACAAAATTAATTGAGAACTCTGCAAGAGCCAATTATATTATTTTGGAGAACACAATTGATTACCAATAAGGTATTGTGTTGTAGTAAGTCTCAAAGAAACTTATTCAGTTTCCAAAGTATACGCGAAAGCGGTTGGTTATATTGAGACTATAAATAAAGGAAAGATTTAATATCTTCTATTACTACAACTTGTAGCGGGGTAATATGTATGTGAAAAGCTACCCGCTTTATTCTCCTGTTTGTACTACACAAACAAAAGAATGCCACAATAAAGAGAAGTTTATTGATACAAAAACCCATATCATAATAAACTTGGAGTTTATTGATAATTGCACACGTCATGGTGTAAATATGAAGTTTATCAATATTGATAATATATTCAGTTGGCATAATTGGTTTACCCATATCAATTTAAGTATGATGTGCAAAAATAAAAGAGAATTCACATGGGTAAATATTAAAGAACTAGAAAGTTCTTTACGAATTCTTTTACATTGCTTGTTCTCATTAATTAATAGATCAACTAAAATTGGGATCGAATCCCATGAATACTGGAAATATCAAAGGTGAATATGGGCCCATTCACCTGCCATGTATACCACATAAGATGCATCTATGAGATGGTTACATGTGCGATTATTATTAACCCGCAACCTGGCCGGTGTTTGCGAGGTAACTTGCTCACTAATTTAATTTCGAGCATAATTTCCAGATTTGCTATTCAAGAAGTTCATCTTGATAAGTTGGTCTACATCACAGCTGGTTTAGCAAAATGATTTATTGAGTGCCTCCACTTAATAGCTAAACAATTACTTATGAGAACAAAGTTTTGTATATCAGTTTGATATACGTTATATACGAAAGTATATTAATTTCTCCCCTCACAAGTAGTTCATGGTCAGGAACCAAATAATTCCATCTTATTATAATTGATGTGAGGTGTATATTTTGATTAACACCATAACGCACAAAGATGGGTTCTCAAAGTTGAGGAAACAAGTTAGTTTTTCTAACACGAGGGGGAGACAAGATACAACAGTTGAGAAAAAGTTACATGGAATGAATTATCATGTATACATCTAGATCCTCGAATAAAATAATATGAACTTGAAGTTCATAAAAGGATAATTCATGTGCAATATATTGCAAAGCATGCTAGACGCATTTGCTGGCCCAAAAAGTAACTATATTCTCATTGCAAATGCTCATATTAATTCCTAGAAGGACAAAGTCTATGGTACGCTTAAAGCATATAGACAAATCAGTTTCAAATAAACTTCTTGATAAAGAAGATGAGCAAATGATCAAAATGATCATAATAAAGGAGGCAAGTGATCTAGAAGATCACATGACATAATACTTCATAAAATCTCATGAGAGATTCAGGTACCTGAATATATGAATGAAGAGATCTCTATGTTATGTCTTTATGAAAATAAGGAGGTTGGAATCGATATAAAATGTTTGTCGACGACATCTATAATAGCGCCAAATATATATGAGGATCTTAAGTCTGGAGAAACAATTCAAATAGAATTGGTTTCATATGAAAGACATGTAGTTTTGAACATATAGTTCAAACACTTGAAAGTATAAAGTCGATGGTTACGTGCAATCAGTTTTCGATATCTTATATGTCTAGCATGACATGAAAACTTGATATGCATATAAAGTCTATTATATGGCTTATATGACTTAACAATCCCTGAAGGATTTAAATTGCTTAAAGCGTATAGAATTCATGGTCATGAAGTACTACATCCTCAATGCAATTTGTGCACAAATGTATCTTGCTATAACTATATGCATGAAAATATGATAGCAAGAGTTTTCACCTCTATGTGAAGATATTGAACTGGCGATTCCAACAAGATCATATGAAGACAATTCATCTCTATCAAGAATGATGATTTCAAGGTGCAATATATTCATTCAAGTTAATATGGCTGATTTGTTTATCAAATATCTACCAACGATCTTTTGAAGATGGTGCACAAGATTGGAATGCAAATGCTTAAAGATGTGAAGTGATGCTCTCATGAGGGGGAGTTAATACGCGTTGAACTCTTTTTCCCTTACAAGGTTTTGTCCCACTAGATTTTCCTTGCAAGGTTTTTAACGAGGCAACCAAAAGGTGTATTGTTAGATATGTGTACTCTTTTTCCTTCTCTAGAATTTTTTTTCCCACTGGGTTTTATTTTGGTTAAGGTTTTAAGAGGCACATTATCTGTTGAATAGACATTCAAGGGGGAGTGTTATAAATAGAATTTTATTTATGGTGAATGTCTATATTTAGGGAGATTCTAGGGTTTATTACTTGGTGGCTAAGTCACCCTTTCCCTATAAATAGAGGGTTTCTATTCCATTGTAATTCACCCCAAATCAATAAGAATTCTCTCTCCCTGCTTTTCTTTGCAATACTCTTCTTTCTTCTTTTATTATTTCATAACATTTTTATTTTACTTAACACTTTACGCATATCAAAAGAATGACAACTTTTTTTCCTGTTATACCCACAATATTTATTACTCATTTCAAATCATTTCCTCAAATCCAATAAAATATGCATCAATTAATATGATTATCATGGTAAATTATTTATTATTTTTATCATTTTTAAAGGGATGCAAAAAGTCAAAAGGTACCAAGTAAGTGAACGGAGCGAATAATAAGTAGGATAATCTTCTCTTAAATTAGTTGTCATTTAATGCTCGTTCAGAGTTAACCTGACTAATTTTCGAAGCTAAACTGTTTTAATAGCTTGTTTTTTAATATACGTTTGGTAATGGATTGTATAGTATTGTATTATATAGTTTTAGTGAATATAATGTTTGAATGAATTATATCATTTGTCTATCGTCGTTTCATGATGCCATCCACTAACAATACGAAAAATAAACTTGTAAATATAAACTGGTAGGTGTTGTTCTGATTTTTTTACCATATTTGGTTCTCCAATTTCCTGAAGTAACGGCATCATATTTACCATAATTTTTTTTCCTTTTACGAAAAGAAAATATAAGTCTTCCATGTTTGGCTAGTCCTTTTCTTGTAGGAAAAGATTTTAGTCTTCTAAAAATTGAGGATCCTTCCTCTCATTTAGTAGCATCCATAATGTAACCATACGGGGTTTGAAAGTCTTGATTAGGGGGAAAATTACGAGACAAATATTAGCCTGCCACTTGTGTTTGCCTTTTTGTGATATTTTTCTCTCGATATTTTGTACTCTCTTTTATATAGTGGATTGCTCATCTCTGCCGTAGATGTATGTCAATTGACTGAACCACGTTAAATGTTTGTGTCTCTTTTGATATATTTCTCTTTTGTTGTCTGATTTATCGTCGTTGAAGGTTTGCTTTGCTAACTTCCGAATGACACCTGATTATTTCGATCCTAAAATCATTATATAACAAGATATAGTAAAGAATAAAATATGATTATTTAATAATAAAAAAGGGTAAAATCAGAGGAAAAATAAGGTAACAATGCGTTCACCCAAAATCGAGCGTTACATAAAGTGACAATTTTTGTCATTACAGAACGACGAATTTAACAATACGATACAATAAAATTAAGTGATAATTAAAATAAATATTGTATTTAAAATTTGGTATTTGGAATCAGTGTTGGACTAATTCAAGTTTGCGTACATAGCAAAGCTTAACGTGCCTAGAAAAGTTATTATTTGAGACTTGGACGTAAACTGTTGGTTTATTGACATACCAACTCAAACTTTCGATAATGGCAAACTAATGAGCACAAATGCTTATCTGAATCAGAACTGCTACTACTATTTTTTATGGGATGATATCTAATTAAGTATCAAGTTTAAGATATTCATTTGAAATTCAAATTTATCAAAAATTTCTGTATTTTTAAGCTTGAACTCGAGATTTCTTAGCTAAGAAATTATATTTGAACTAATCCAGAAGTTCTTCGAGGGATTTTTTGTATTTTTAAACTTGAACTCAATATTTTCGAATTAAGAAATTATATTCGTCCCACCACATCTCACACGACGAAGAAAGATGATATAGGGCTGTTCAAAACTAAACCGTAACCGTTAATCGAACTGCAAAATCATTTTGTTGGTATTGGGTTATCGATGGATATAAATTATTCATGTAATTTCATATGTAAAAAAAATTAGTTTTTAAAATAAAATATGAATAATAATATCCTATCGTTGTATATTTTCTAGCAAATCTTGCAGGAAAAAGAAATTATGAAAAAGAAAGAAAGAAGCTAAAAGACAAGAGAATGAAGCAAAGCCACATTTGCACACATTATATTCATATTCGCAAATGTGGAATATGCATATGGGCTTATGGAAAGAGATAATTAGAGATGAAAAGGAGCATATTTGTATATGTGGAATCTATATACGCAAAGTCACATTCGCATACATGGAACCTATATTTGCAAGTCTAATCCATGAAGTCATGAATGGAAGCAAAAGAGCTATAGATGCATATGCGGAATCTATATACACAAAGGTCACATTTGCATATATGGAACCTACATTTGCAAATCTAGCCCATGAAGTCAAAAATGGAAGCAAAAGAGTCATATATGCATGTGTGGAATCCATATTTGCAAAGGTCACATTCGCATATATGGAATCTACATTTGCAAGACTAACTCATGAAGTCAAGAGTGAAGCACAAGTGTCATAGTTGCATATATGGAATCTACATACTCAAAGGTCACTTCACATACATGGATTTCACATTTGCAAAAGTTAAACATGACAAAAGCTACTCACTTTTTCCTATAAATAGCAAGCTATCTTTGTAAGACAAGAACTATTGGTCTTCTTTTTTTGTAGTAAAAATATTTCCTTAGTCTTTTAAATATTTCTAGTCTTTTACATATCTTTTTTAGCTTTTCTTACTCCATAATGGAGTAATCTCTTTTCGGTGGGATAGTTGATGAAACTTGATATATTTTATAATATTATTTCAGCTTTTATATTCTTTGCTTGAAACCTTTAATGTACATTTCATACAACGCTGAAATGATGGTTTCTAATTACTCTGTTATCACGTCTATATATTTTATCTCTAAGTTATTCATATATTAATTTTGTAATTCTCGCGGAGCAAAATTAATATATAATAACTGATGAATAAAATAGTAGAGTGAAAGTAATTTTTCAGTAAACTATTATTTCAAGTCAGTAATCTTGCTTGCCTCAGTTTTAATTCTCACGGAGGAATTGTTGTAGGCAAGATTATTGATCCTTAGTAAAAATATTCTCACGAAGTTTTTACTTTCTTTTAGCACAATTCAAGCAAGAAAAATATTTCGGTTTAAACGTCACTAGTCTTAAGTTGCTTAATTAACATAATTCTCACGGAGTGTTATTAATTGATTATTTCTTGGTGAGCAAAATGTAATTGTATTAGAAATAAGCAATTATTCTTTAGAGAAATAAATATAAAAATTGAGATTTTATTATAGTAATATTATCAAGTGAATTCAATGATTCCCAACTCCTTTTTAAATTATAAATCTTTCAAACATATTTGTTTTGTTTAAGTAATTAACAAGTTTTAAACCTCACTCACGTTTCATCAATTTGATTCTCTCAAATGGTAGTTAAAATATTACTAATATGTAGCATAGATTATCTAGTCTCTGTGGGACGATATCTTAAACTATATTAGAATTTGATAGAGTACGAGCAAGAAATTCCAATACACATTGGCTTCGTCAGTTATCGGGTAATAGTTGGTGAACGACTTGAAATTTTATAAATTAACGGCTTAATAGTTATTTTCTTATCGAATAAACCGTTAACTCATTAATAATTTTTATAATTACACTTTTATCCCTATGTAAATAAAGTATTACTTGAAACCCTAAATCTCTAATTTCTCAATTCTAACACTAGCAAGAAGTCGTCTCCCTCAACAATCAGCTCTTCAAAGTTCAGACATGAATTTGGTCAGACATGGATTTTTCTATGAGATAAGAAGGAGATTTGTTTGTGCATTAGTTAACTAACTTGTTTTTCTTGTGGAAAATATTTTTTCTTTCAATTGAGTTGTCAATTTTTTTTAATCCATACCACATACTTATTTACTCTCTCTTGTATTGAATATTCCGCGTAACATGGATAAGAAAATATTATATAAATAAATATAGACCTAAATTTTTTCTTATCTCTAGCTCTCTACTTTTTTTTTAATGTCTATTTGATTTAACCAATAAACTGCCCGATAATTGTTAATTCTGTATCAATCCGCCCGATGTCTTATTGGTTGGCTAGCAAATTACTATATTTTTAAATCGAGAACTGATAAGCCGAACTATTAAGCATAAATATCCGCCCGATTCGCTCGATAAGAACCCCTAATAAAGAAGAAAGTAATTGCTGCAAAACCAAACGTGGCTAAAAAGGTTATATTTGAGACTTGGACATAAATAATTGGTTAGTCCCTGATCACGCCCAACTATGCCTTATAAAAAGGACAAGTGGTCGTTGCAAATATAATCTGAGTATTTAGTCCAGAGTCGAATCCCACAGGGAATTAACCTACCAATTACTTTTGTCAGACTCACTGAAATCTTCGTAATCAACTTCCCATATATTTTGAATAACAATTGGTGATATTTTTACTAACTATAACTGAGTAAAGTTAAGTAAACTAAAAGCTAACTATGACTGAGTTGTAAACAATTAAGAGAAGGATCTAAGGTTGTGATTTCCCCTATCGATGAAATCCCTTCCTGTTATGTTTCGCATAGATTTGCCTAATCGTCTCTATCGATCATGAGCACTCTTACTACCGTAAATCTCTCCCGAGTAATTACGACAATTACTAGACGCACTCTCCCGAGTTACGCTAGTTGGCTTTTGTTACAGCTCACTTAGATCGCACCCAAGATTTCGTTATCCCTAATCCCACCTTTAAACCCTCGGTTATTGATTCCTCATATACTTTGGGAGTGGTGTTGTTCAACAACTACCTAAATATGCACTCTCTCCCGAGTAATACATACTAAATAGGCACAACTAATTGAGGATCCTATCAATTAACTACAACAAGAACATAGTTGAACAAATAGAGATTAAACTGGGCAAACTATATTAACACAACAAGAAGTTCATCCCTCAACAAGTTCCATCAAAACCCTAGACTAAATAATTAGCTACTCATAATCGTGTTCATAATAACAACAACAAAATTCATCATGAATGATAAATACAAAAGGAAGAAAGGTAGAACTCGATGTCAAATTATCCTCCTTGCCTCTTGCCTCTTCTTGCCTTCACAAAAACTATAAAAACCTTGATAATGTCTTTTTGGGCGAGCTGGACCTCTTATAGGTTAAGTGAAATTATCCCCAAACTTCCAAGTTTAACCCTGAACTTCCTGCGCTCCGGATTGACTAGCGCGGCCGCGCTCGAACCGCGCTAGTGGCCGCGCATATGGCATAGTGTACTGTCCCGTTTTTCTGCTCTAGCGTGGTCGCGCTAAGGTTGCGCTTGGCCCTCACTAGAGTGGATCAGCATTTTCTCTCTTCTTTTCTTCCTTCTTTCACATGTACTCAGCTCCGAGGGGTTTCCCTTGCTTTAATTTAGCTCCAAACGCTGTCCTAAGTCCTCATAATCACAACTTGCTCCTGCAAAACATGAAATTCACAATTAGAGCCATTTTATCGTCATTTAACCTTCGTAGAACGGTGAAGCATAGTCAAGTTGGGGCATAAATAATCGCTAAACTACATGAATCTAGCCTATTATCAACACCCCACACTTAAAACATTGCTAGTCCCCGAGCAATCCACCATACTCTATAAAGGTTCCTTCACTAAGCTTTTCCCTAGCGTATCACACCAAGAACATATCACCAAAGTTGCGTCTAGCAGTGTACATCTTTGCCTCAAGAGTCGACTCTCACGTGCCGTGCAATATTCATACTTACTCAAATTACTCTATACAGAGGTCAAGACTTACCTTTCCTTCGTGAATCAGATGCCCTCACATCACACAAGAGAGTAGTTCCACAAATAATATTATTAAGAACAATTAGGAACTTAGATAGACAAAATTCGCTCACTCTCAGAAAGAAGATTCATATGCCACACAGATGCACCATAGGCTTGCCCGTAGTGTACTACTCTTCTAATCGAGCCCATTCAGTTTAAGATCAATTAGGACTTCATTTGGTTGTAATGTAGGCTAGGGGACGGGTAGGATATATTTGGATATAGTGACTAACCTCCCTAAGCACTTTTAATACAATCACCTTCGCATTCAAAACCATACTTATGTCAGACCAGACATTCCACCACACTTCTATTTATGATACCCCAAACTCCATTAGGTGCAATTTGTATCAAGTCACCACTTATCAAGGACTACATTTACTTATTTTTTCTCTTTTATTTAAGTGGCGCTTATTCTTTTATTTTTCGAAATACTGCACCTTTTTCTCTATTTCATTGGTTCCACTCAAAAACTAAACCACCACCCCACACTTTAACTTTTTCATATTTCATAACCATTCAAGTGCTCATGGAAGGTAACGGGGTTCAAACAGATGGGCTGTTCAAACAATTGGGTAAGGTTTGTAATGTGGTTGCCAAAGAAACAGGCTTATAGGCTCAACGGGGTTAACTACGATGTATCGCATTTAGGTGGGTCTACTTTATATATCTGTCTTAACAAAGAAATGCCTATATCACTTCTACGACTGAATAAAGCTACTATTTCGCTTTGCAAACACACTGGGCAAGTTCTAGGCATCAAATACAGAGCATAGAATACAATACAACTCACACACACATGGCACCTGACTCACTCCAGATTGGCTTATCAAGACACTCTCGTTTGAGTACTCAAGTCAGTTACAAACATACAATTTAAGGCACTCTAACAAGAATCAACCACTGAGACTAAGTGGCACACTCTAGTATCTACTGTGTTCAGGTGTATCAACGCTAAGGGATTCTCTTCCTATTTCAGCTCATCGCCCATAAGTACCAACTAAAAACTAGAAACAAAATAAACAAAAACTAACTACACCCGGTTCAAGCAAAACCCTTGAAAAAGAACCGCGGCCCAAAGAAAAACCAAGGGGGAGTTACTACACTACCTAAACAAAAAAATCTTTTTGGTATTTTCCTTAGACTTACTTCCCTCAAGAAAATTGTCTAGAAGATCCGTCATTAGGAAGAGTCCAACATATTTATGTTTTTTCTTTTAGATTTTCCCGTCGACTTAGGCCCTCAAGAACCCCGTCGAAAGAGATCCGTCGTCGGGACAAGTCGACTTACCTACTTTGACTGCTACTCAAAACCACAAAAATAGAGAAAACATAAAACAATCAAGAAAAACAAAGAAAACATAAAACAATCAAGTTCTTACATATATACACATACATTGAAGTATCCCCCACCCCACGCTTAAAAAGAAGACATGTCCTCATGGCATACAAAATAAAGAACAGTGAGGTAAAGGAACTTCCCTGATTGGTCAATCTTGATCGGAGAGCATCCCCGGGTCCAGATGACATGCACGAGTCAGAGCTCGCAGCCAGACCATTATTTCTTCTCAGATTTAACCTGCTGGGTTGCCACCGCATCAACACGCGTACCCAAGTCAGTGACCGAGGCACGCAACCCTGCCATCTCCCGCTCTAAGGCTGTGAACCGGGTAACCCGACCAACCCCAGATGGTTCTGCAGCTGCTGCAATCTGCTAATGGGCAGGTGACTCGGCCCTTACTTCCTCCTGCTCATCCTCCCCTTCCTTAGATTCATCGGAGTCAGCACTATCATCACCACCAGGTACCATAGGCTCCTTCCCAGTAGTTACTTTATCAGCTCGGAACTTGGATTCTCTCGGCACTATCCCATCCACATTCAAATTTTCCGGCACCCGAGCTTCCCGGCAAAGCCTAGTGACAAGGGAAGGGAAGAAGAAACCATACCTCTTCATCGGAACGTGTAAACATCTCCTCATGAATAAGCTTGGCCACGTCAAAGTTGTGACCATTTATAAAGCACCAAATTAAAGCGGCTCGAGGAGCATTCACTTACGTGGTATTGGAATACGGGATCAGGCGGTTGTTGATGACATACAACCAGCACTTCCCTTCAAAGGTGAGCGTCACGGAATGAAACTTCTTCCCATATTTCATCCATACAATTTCCTTGCCGGGTACACAAATGGTTTCAAAGAACATCTCCCACTGGGTGTATCTTTTACCATACAGTTCATAATAGTTGTCCAAATCCTTCCACAGGTCCGAGCAGCTGGTATATCCTCCGAATAGCCTCAACAGAGGCATCCACAACCTTCTTGCGCACCGTTACTACACCATTCACATGTTCTTTTCGTTGGCATAGAATTCACATACAACCATCACATTCCCCTCGTCCGGCTCTTCAAAGAAGATTTGTAGCCCACGCCTGACCAACTCAGTATACAAGTTAGGGCAGCCAAGCTGGAGCGACCCTATATCTATGCCCCTCTCCGGTATTGGTTTCTTAGGAGCCTTATCAGCGAAGCGGTCCTGAGCCTTTGCGGAGACAAACTTGTTACTATCAAAAGGACGAGTAGGAGCTGACCCGCATTCCCTGGAAGATCCAGCTTGACCGCTGGATGAAGTATCGATGGTTCGGTGTTTCCTAGAGGGTGCCATAGTACTTGCTCCTTCCGCGTCTAATCGACTTATCACTCGCCCAAGCTCACCTGCATTGGTTAGTACTTACCAAAATAAAAAATAACAACTGCTAACTATAGTAAAGTCACTACGCATTGGGTTGCCTCCCAACCATCGCCTTAGTTAATGTCATGGCACGACAGTTACAAGAATTCAATGGGTTGCCTCCAATGCAGCGCCTGATTTAACATCGCGACACGACGGAGATGAGCGAATTTAAGGCTCGCTCGACCTCTGAGGTTCATTCAGATGGATCACTGACACTTCCTTGGTTTCATCCATGCCCACATATGGTTTCAATCTTTTCCCATTGACTCTAAATATATGAGAGTCTTTCTCTGAGGCAATCTCTATGGCACCTGAAGGGAGCACTTCAACCACTCGAAATGGTCCAGACCATCGTGACTTGAGTTTACCCGGAAATAGCCTTAGTCGTGAGTTATAAAGCAACACCATGTCTCCGGGATTGAAACTTCGCTCAACAATGTTCTTGTCATGCAACCTCTTCATTCTCTCCTTGTACAACCTCGTGCTCTCGAAAGCAAGAAACCGGAACTCGTCTAGCTCATGCAATTCTGTGACTCTATTTGTTCCCGCAGCCTCAATGTCCAAATTTAGCTGTTTCATTACCCACCAAGCTCCATGTTCTAGTTCCATTGGCAAGTGACAGGCCTTCCCGAACACCAACTTATATGGTGACATACCAATTGGTGTTTTGAAAGCGGTTCTGTAGGCCCAAAGTGCATCATCTAGATTTTTCGCCCAATTAGTTCTTGTGGCGTTCACAGTCTTGGTCAGCACACTCTTTATCTCTCTATTCGACACTTCAACCTGTCTACTGGTCTGAGGATGATATGGGGTTGCCACCTTATGGCTCACATCGTACTTTTCTAGTAATTTCTCAAAGGCTCGATTGCAGAAGTGAGTGCCTCCGTCACTGATAATAGCTCTCGGCGTCCCAAAACGTGTGAATATATTCTTCTTCAAAAACCCCACCACCACTCTTGCATCATTGGTGAGGAGTGCTGCAGCTTCCACCCATTTGGACACATAATCTACAGCAACAAGTATGTACTTATTGGCAAAGGAGCTGACGAAGGGGCCCATGAAGTTTATCCCCCATACATCGAACACTTCAACCTCTTGAATTGGGTTCATGGGCATCTCATGTCGACGGGAAATGTTCCCTGTTCGCTGACATTCATCACAGCCCTTCACCCATTGATGTGCATCCTTAAACACTGTTGGCCAGTAGAACCCGGCTTCTAGAACTTTTGCTGCCATCCTGACTCCTCTAAAATGTCAGCCATATGCCGATGCATGACATGCCTGCAAAACAGAAGATTGTTCTATCTCGGGGACACACCTCTGGATCATATTGTCATCACACATTCTAAACAGATAAGGTTCATCCCAATAATACTTGCGGCAGTCACGATAAAACTTTTTCTTTTGCACAGATGAAAGGTCATAGGGAACTATACCTCTTGCCAGGTAATTTGCAAAGTCTGCATACCATGGCACTTCCTCAAGGCTTGTGGCGGGTAGCTTCTCGTCTGGAAAAGTTTCCAAAATATCCTCTACCTCAACTGAGTTTTCAGCTCCTTCAAGTCACGATAGATGATCAACGACTTGGTTTTCTGTGCCTTTACAGTCACGAATCTCCAGGTCGAACTCTTGCAGTAATAGCACCCAACGAATCAGGCGCGGTTTGGACTCCTTCTTTTCAATCAAGTACCCGAGAGCAGCATGATTAGTGTATACAATTACCTTAGAGCCAATCAGGTATGATCTGAACTTATCGAATGCAAACACCACAGCCAGCATCTCCTTTTTAGTCACAGTGTTGTTCAGCTGGGCTCTACTCATGTTCTACTAGCGTAGTAAATTGGGTGCATTATCTTGTCTTTCTGCTGTCCTAGCACTGCCCCCACTGCATAGTCACTGGCTTCACACATGAGTTCGAATGGTTGCTCCCAGTCGGGGGCAACAATGATGGTCCCAGTCGGGGGCAACAATGATGGGTGTTGTGACTAGCGTATTTTTCAACTCCTCGAATGCTACCCTGCAATCATCAAAAAACTTGAAAGGGTGATCTTTTTCTAACAACTTACAGAGAGGGTTGGCAATTTTTGAGAAGTCATTGATGAATCTCCGATAGAAACCGGCATGCCCGAGGAAGCTTCTGATTGCCTTGACTGATGTGGGGGGTGGCAGCTTTGCTATCACATCAACTTTAGCATGATCCACCTCGATTCCCTTGCTTGATACCCGGTGTCCCAAGACTATGCCCTCTTGTACCATGAAATGGCACTTTTTCCAATTAAGTACAAGGTTAGTCTCGATACATCTTTTCAACACTCGGGTCAGGTTTGTAAGGCACTCGTCGAATGAGTTTCCCACCATTGAGAAATCATCCATGAACACCTCCATTATGTCTTCAACCATGTTAGTGAATATGGCCATCATGCACCTTTGGAATGTGGCAGGTGCATTGCATAGGCCAAAAGGCATACTTCGGAAGGCATAAATCCCATAAGGACAAGTAAATGAGGTCTTCTCTCTGTCCTTTGGTGCAATGGAGATTTGGTTGTACCCTGAGTACCCACAAAAAACAGAAATGTGACCTTCCTGCCAATCTGTCAAGTATCTGATCAATGAAGGGAAGTGGGAAGTGGTCCTTCCGGGTGGCCAGATTCAATTTCCTATAGTCCATACAAATTCTCCAGCCTGTGACGGTTCTTGTAGAGATCAACTCATTGTTATCATTTTTTACCACCGTCATACCACCCTTCTTAGGAACACATTGCACCGGGCTAACCTAGTTGCTGTCAGAGATGGAGAAAATGATTCCCGCATCCAACCACTTAATGACCTCCTTCTTCACCACTTCCTTCATGTTGGGGTTCAGCCTTCTTTGGTGCTCCCTGGAAGGTTTGTGTCGCCATGCTGTCGCGCCCCCTTTTTCTCGCGAAATCGGGTTTATGACATTTGGAGGGACAACTCATTCCTTTTGGGAACTGGGTTTGCAATTGAAGAGTCGCCACCTAATGATTAGGGTGCATTAGGACACCAAAAGAGTTTGATTTGAATAACCGGAGATAGGGTAAGGGCTTGAAATTATTCTACGGGGAAGGTGTTAGGCACCCCTCAGAATCCACTAATGTGGTTCCCGGCCAGACAATTAATGTGAATTGAGGTGCAATTAGCATATAGGCAGATAAGGCTCAAATAAGTGGGGATTTCAACACATAAAGGTTTGAAAGTATGAAAAGTTTGAAAGGACCATTAGAAAGGCTAATTTTTAAATAAAGAGTTAAAATGCTAAAGAAAAGAAATAAAGAATAAAGGGAGGGGGGGGGGGGATCCTAGGTTTATTAATAATATGGATCATCCCACACAATGTCCGGTAATCACTCCTCAATGAGGGGCTACACGTGACATTATCGCGTGGTCATCATATTCATATCTACCCATCCCACCCCGTTAAGGTATTTAAAGCGCGGATTGGTATCAATTACTGATTGCATGCTATTACCCGTCCCACTCCTATCAGTCCCGGAGGCACTTAGGACTACTAATCCTAAAAAGGGAAGGATATTAGGCTTATCTGGAGTTTCAAAGGTAAAAACTCTAAGGCGACATAAAAAAAAAACACATATTGCATATTTTGGGGAAACACATAGAAACAAACAAAGGCTCATATATACCTCCTTAAACAAAGAAAGCATATAATTAGCATGACTTGCACGTACTGTTTAGGTCTGATTTAAATATACCAAAGATGAGGGAAGTTGGTTGTTGAGGCAGCTTAGTTTATTACATAACTCAGATAAGAAGTCCGAATCAGGCCTGCCTGCTGGTTGTAGCAATTAACAAAGCGGATTTAGTTTTACAATCATTATCCTAAGGCTTTCCTAAGTGTTTAGACGGAATCTTATAGGCATGATATCTACTGATTTTAGAAGGTGATGAGATAGTAAAGCTCGAAATGAATTGCTTAAAGTCCTATATGCATACTTGTTAAAATTGCTAAGTGAGGGGCCTAAATTATCAAAAGAGATGTAGAATGCACAAGAATTAACAATGGTTACAGGTTCTGCTGGTTATAGCCTTTTATTACGGATCTTATATCTAACATTGACTGTGAATAAAAACGAATCAGAATTGTTCGAGGATCCCTATAGGCATGATTTCTATGCATTACTGATTTTTAGACGTGGTGTCTAATTGCAGAAACTTTGCAGACATGACATCTAAATGCAGAATCTTGTGTTAAACCTTATAGACATAGTATCTAAATGAAGAAACTTGTGTTAAACCTTATAGACATGGTATCTAAATGTAGAAACTTGTGAAACCTTATAGACATGGTATCTAAATGCAGAAACTTGTGTTAAACCTTATAGACATGGTATCTAAATGCAGTTTGAATAGAATTAAAATATTCCTATAGGCATGGCTTCTAGGTGAAGTTTGAATATGCAGAGATTAAAAAAAAACACCCTATAGGCATGATTTCTAGGTGAAGTTTGATTATGCAGAAATTAAGAACACCCTATAGGCATGATCTCTACCCTTGCATGCATAGTTCCCCACCCTTTTCACTAGCCAGCCCCAAATGTTTATTACAAATTATCACAAACCAGGAGAATAAATTACATCAGAAAAGTACAAAGAAAAGTACAATCAAAGGAAGCCTGATTCTTGACTTCCTCTCTGAGTTATGAGATAAACCAACTCAAAGCCCATTGATCCAAAGCCTTTCTCCAATTTGAGTGTGTCAGAGTTCCCTAAGAGCCTCAATTGGACTCCGGGCAGTGCTCACACCCAAATTGTATCACCAGAATAGGGACAAGTGCAGTATGGAAGTGCCAACCCTCAAGTGTCCAAGTTCAGAGGGAGCTCAATGGGTCCCAAGGCAAGGCTCACAAGAGGGGGCAGAACTTAAGCCTAAGAGAGAGTGCAAGTAAAGAAACAGAGCTTTAAGAACTAAGGAAGTGAAGAAGAGGGAAAGGGATGCTGGGAAACAGTTATAGAGTGAAGGATTTCACACAACGAGGTTCAGGGATTGGGAACTGCAAAGAGCCTATGTACTTAGGCATTAGTTAATTCTGGGCATGCACAACAATAGGGAGTGCTGTTATGCTTACAAAATCAACCAAAACACACAACATATAATGGTAACATAGAGGTTATGATCCCATGGGAATCAAGTTTGAGTAATAGACAACAATACTTAATACTGTCATGCCTCAAACAAACCATTTGTATCAAGCACATTGGGGTAGGGGTTTAGGATGCATAATAGATTCAGAACAGGCAGAAGGGAATTACAACATGCTTAGAATAAAATACTGAATCAAACACAAGCAGTAGACAGACAAGAAAACAAAAGTATTAAGTAAACATATTGTTGTGATGCTGAAATCTTAATCAAGACATACCAGTTCAAAGAAGCAAAAATGCAGTAAAAGCAGGTAGCCGGACTTTGAAGACAGGCCACAGTACAAGTAGCAAGAGAGAATATTTTTGAGTATGAGTGTGAGTTCAGAAATTAAGAGTGCTCGTGTGTCCTTGTGTTAATGAAAGAGCAGGTATTTATAGTTTGAAAGCAGGTGAAAAATAAGGCAAAAATCATAATTCCGCAGTAATTATGGAACTATGTGTCAATTAAAATCAAATCAGTATAAGACTTCCTTTAATTAAGGAGTTATAATTAAACAGTAATGGGCAGAAGGCATTTAAGAAAAGAAATCAAGTAGAACACCATATATAGAATATACAATTAGGGTAAGTGCATAGAGGTTTAATTAAAGGAAGAATCTTTGAAATACTCGGTTAACCAAATAAGGTAAGAAAACAAAGTAAAGTTGCAGAATGTGGAGACAATCAAAAACCAGTACATAGCAAATCAAGGAGTCAAGGATTTCAAAATCACTGACTTACGGAGAGTAACATGGGTTCCCATGAATAAACCCAGTTAAAGACAAGAGAATCGAAAGTCCAAAGGGAAGTTTTCAAATTAATCCAAGAAATAGGGAATCAATAAAACAAGGAAAGAATCAATTACACGAGTGCAATCAGAATTACATAAGGAGGTGTGAAATCAGTCCAAAATTGAAGGTCATTTTAGAGGGAGATTTAGCATATAAAAAGAGTGCATAAAATTAAGCATGCGAGGCTGAACTCATGCCAAAGAGTCATGCAATAGCAAGCACAGAGTCAGTAGCTAGTGACCACGGTAGTCACATAGGTCGATTTCAGTAACTTAGTAATAGAGAAAAGGAGGGAGTATCAAATAGCATGCAAAGGGCCCAAGTGAAAAGACCTTATAGAAAAGTTTAGCAGGAAGTCAAAATCACATAAAGAAACAAAAGATTTCGAAATTCAGTCGAGCACAGATGAAGCAACTCGAATAGGTCTAAAGCAAATTAGGGTTTTGAAACCGATAGAATTCAGAGCATGACGAACAAGTAAATCACATAGCAAGTAATCTTAGAACTCGAATGAACCCCAAATTTTAGGGTTTTCACCATCAATCGAGTATAGAGATGAAAGACAAGTAAATCAGACAGAATACTAACAAAATCAATTCAGAAAATCTCAAAAAGAAATAAGACCTTTAACATGCACATTCCAGCAGAAGAACATCATAAAGACACACGTTAAAAATCAGAGAAAGCTTCGAAATAACTTAACAAAACCCTAAATCGGAAAAGAGAAAGGTTCTGAAGGTAAAGTTTTGAAAGAAACCTTGAAAAAAACGTTCAGAAGCTTAGAGTAAACACAGATCTAAAACAGATCTAAAAGAATCGGAAGAACCTCAAAGGTTAGGTTTCAGAAGAAACCCAAATGATGAGAAAGGCTTGGATAAACATTGGTCTAAGCTAATCAGGCTTGAATAACCATGGTTGGCCGGAGCAAAGTCGGAGATGACCGGAAACAACCATAGAACTGATAATGACCAAAGTCTGGGCCAAGCTTCTTCAAGTCTAGCCTTGAAACTATGATAATCGAGCATGTAGGAGTCATATGAGGTAGATACAAGCCTTCAATAGCTTTGGAAGCCATGGATTTGTGAGCTTTTCAGGTGGTAGTTGAGGGCGGCGGCTAGGGTTTGAGAGGGGATTGAGAGAGAATTGAGAGAGAATGGGGGTTTGAAGGCGGCTGCAGATGAGAAATGACTAGGGTTTGGGGGTAATTGGGAATTAAAAAAGGAAAAGTTTAATGGTGGTCGTTGATCATTTTGATCAACGGCCTGGATTGAATGGGAATCCGGGCGGGTTGTTTAAAAAGGATCGTGGGTCGGGTAGGCCTAGGATTTGGGCTGGGTGATTGGGTTTTAAAAATGGGGTTCAAAATCAGGCTCAAATAAGGCTAAAATTGAAATAAACGGGGCTAACATTTAAATAGCCATTTTTCCTTTATTTGTTTTACAAAAAATAGTAGAATAATTTCTGAAAATAAATAAAGGTACTAAAATGATTAATAATATGTAATTATCAAATTAAAAAATACTGGAGTCAATTTTATAATTATAAACACAATTAAACCTTAAAAGAGGCTAATATTGCAATTATATGCAATTTAGCTTTTAAAATACTAAATAAATTTGTAAAAATGTGCAAAAATTATGTTATCTATATTTTAGTACAAATATGAGAGTCCAATAAATAAATCACCAAAATGATAATTTTGGGAGTAATTATTGGGCTTTTCTGGATAAAATGGGGCAATAAATTGATTTAAAAAACTTTTAAAAATTAAGGAAAAATAATAAAACATTTGGACATACCTATATATGCATACATATGCTATTTTGAAAGTATTTTGCATATTAAAATATATAGGGAAAAATTGGGTATCAACAGCTGCCCCTCTTTACCCGGGAAGGATGAAAGAGTTGTCGGGTAAAGATACGATGGCCAATTTTGACCGAGCGAAACGGTTTGAAGAAACTTAGGTCGTGCCCTGGCTTCTGAGCTGACTACATATTCCTGGTCTTACAGGAATCAGGCCATATGTAGTTCAGGATCTGTCGGCGGAATATGCCGACGGAGACTTCCCAAGAACGGACGCAATATTCAGGACGGGGCGAATGGTTAAGGTCTAATAAAGCTGCGCGAACTGGAGCGGGATCGCTCCTGCCAAGATGGCCGTTGCTCACCAGTTTACCTGCAAATGAGCAATACGAGCATATATTGTGCGTAAATTTAAACATGATGCAAATTCCCGTCGGACCATGAATATTGTCTTTGGACGGTTAGGATGGCGTCCTTAGACCATGATGTCCTGGGCCATGAAGCGTATAATAATAAAGGATTCGCAGGCCATGAAATGATTCTCTCGGGCTATGAGAATGATGCCTCCGAACCATGATGCCTTTGAATAATGATATGCAAAAGATTAAAGGGATCCTTAGGCCATGGCATGGTGTTCTCGGGCTATGCAAATGGTGCCTCTGAACAATGACGCCTTTGGATAGTTTGGCGATCTTTCAGCCTATGAAATGCATTATTTGGCGATCATTCAGCCCATGAGATGCAATAGGTGGCGATCTTTCAGCCATGCAACTATAAATGAAGTGGCGATCTTTCAGCCATGCAGAATNAGAGGGGATTGAGAGAGAATTGAGAGAGAATGGGGGTTTGAAGGCGGCTGCAGATGAGAAATGACTAGGGTTTGGGGGTAATTGGTAATTAACTAAGGAAAGGTTTAATGGTGGCCGTTGATCATTTTAATCAACGGCCTGGATTGAATGGGTGTGAGCACGTGATTTTTGCCCTAACCAAATTATTCCAAAAGTTTCAAATAATTGATTTCTTTATTATTTTACAATTTTTGTGAATTTTTGTTAAATTTTTGTGTTAATTGGTGGCATTATTTTTTATTTATATGAAAATACAAAAAATATGCACTTGCATTTAGGGATTTAATTTCACAATTTTAGGTATTAATTAGTTTTAGAACAAAATTTAAAGAAAATTGCAAAAAAATAGTTTCTCTGCATTTTTAATTGTTAATTGTTGCGTTTATCTTTTAAATAGAGTTTTTTAAATAATTTTTAGGAGTTTAAATAGTTTAATTAAGTCCTTGTTTTGTTTTAGCATTTTATAAAACCCAGAAAAATAAATAAATACTAAAATACCAAGAAATAAATAAATAAATAAATAAAATACAAAAGCAAGAAAACAAAATCAAAAGGAAATTGAGTCCTTAATAGAAGATCCAAATTTGGGCTAAATTCACCCCCTAGCCCAAACTACAA
>NW_017675132.1:62773-74989 GCF_001879085.1 Nicotiana attenuata
GAATAAGAGGTGCTGAGGATCCGGGTGCATTTCATGTGACGTGATCCAAAAACACGCTCTTAAACGGCGTTCACTTTCGTAAAAATAATTAAAGCGGTAAATGATCTCAAAAATTGCATTATAGGTGGGAATGTGTATAAAAACCAGACGTTTAGCCATTTATAATAATTCAAGCGACCGTGCTAGAACCACGGGATCCGGGGGTGCCTAACACCTTCCCTCGGGTCAACAGAATTCCTTATTCAGAATTTCTGGTTCGCAGACTCCAATTGGGAAGTCGAAGTTTTCCTCGATTTGGGATTTAAATTAAATCGGTGACTTGGGACACCAAAAGCCAATCCTATCCCAAGTGGCGACTCTAAAAAATAAATAAATAATCCCATTTCGAATAATGTCACTTTAAATGGAAAAACTCCCTTATACATTACCTTTCGGGGTAGGTGTGTAAAAAAGGAGGTGTGACAATGGGAATCCGGGCGGGTTGTTTAAAAAGGGTCGTGGGTCGGTTAGGCCTAGGATTTGGGCTGGGTGATTGGGTTTTAAAAATGGGGTTCAAAATCAGGCTCAAATAAGGCTAAAATTGAAATAAACGGGGCTAACATTTAAATAGCTATTTTTCCTTTATTTGTTTTACAAAAAATAGTAGAATAATTTCTGAAAATAAATTAAAGGTACTAAAATGATTAATAATACATAATTATCAAATTAAAAAATACTGGAGTCAATTTTATAATTATAAACACAATTAAACCTTAAAAGAGGCTAATATTGCAATTATATGCAATTTAGCTTTTAAAATACTAAATAAATTTATAAAAATGTGCAAAAATTATGTTATCTATATTTTAGTATAAATATGAGAGTCCAATAAATAAATCACCAAAATGATAATTTTGGGAGTAATTATTGGGCTTTTCTGGATGAAATGGGGCAATAAATTGATTTAAAAAACTTTTAAAAATTAAGGAAAAATAATAAAACATTTGGACCTATCTATATATGTATACATCTGCTATTTTGAAAGTATTTTGCATATTAAGATATATAGGGAAAAATTGGGTATCAACAGCTGCCCCTCTTTACCCGGGAAGGATGAAAGAGTTGTCGGGTAAAGATACGATGGACAATTTTGACCGAGCGAAACGGTTTGAAAAAACTTAGGCTGTGCCCTGGATTCTGAGCTGCCTACATATCCCTGGTCTTACAGGAATCAGGCCATATGTAGTTCAGGATCTGTCGGCGGAATACGCCGACGGAGACTTTCCAAGAACGAACGCAATATTCAGGACGGGGCGAATGGTTATGGTCTGATAAAGCTGCGCGAACTGGAGCGGGATCGCTCCTGCCGAGATGGCCGTTGCTCGCCAGTTTACCTGCAAATGAGCAATACGAGCATATATGGTGCGTAAATTTAAACATGATGCAAATTTCCGTCGGACCATGAATGTTGTCTTTGGACGGTTAGGATGGCGTCCATAGACCATGATGTCCTGGGCCATGAAGCATATAATAATAAAGGATTCGCAGGCCATGAAATGATGCTCTCGGGCTATGAGAATGATGCCTCCGAACCATGATGCCTTTGAATGATGATATGCAAAAGATTAAAGGGATCCTTAGGCCATGACATAGTGTTCTCGGGCTATGCGAATGGTGCCTCTGAACAATGACGCCTTTGGATAGTTTGGCGATCTTTTAGCCTATGAAATGCAGTGTTTGGCGATCTTTCAGCCCATGAGATGCAATAGGTGGCGATCTTTCAGCCATGCAACTCTAAATGAAGTGGCGATCTTTCAGCCATGCAGAATGTAAGTAAGGTGGCGATCTTTCAGCCATGCAGAATGTGAATAAGGTGGCGATCTTTCAGCCATGCAACTGTAAATGAAGTGGCGATCTTTCAGCCATGCAAATGTAAATGAGGCGGCGATCTTTCAGCCATGCAAGTGTAAATGAGGCGACGATCTTTCAGCCATGCAAGTGCAAATGAGGTGGAAATCTTTCAGCCAAGCAAGTGTAAATGAAGTGGCGATCTTTCAACCCATGAGATGCAAAATGTAGATGGAGACAGTGTTTAGTCTCGGAAGGCAGAATGGTAGTGTTATGCAATGCAGAAAATGCAGATAGAGACAGTGTTTAGTCTAGGAAGGCAGAATAGTAGCCTTATACAATGCAGAAATGCAGATGGAGACAGTGTTTAGTCTCGAAAGACAGAATGGTAGCCTTATACAATTCAAAAAATGCAGATGGAGACAATGTTTAGTCTCGGATGGCAGAATGGTAGCCTTATGCAATACAGAAAATGCATATGGAGACAGTGTTTAGTCTCGGAAGGCAGAATAGTAGCCTTATGCAATGCAGAAAATGCAGATGGAGACAGTGTTTAGTCTCGGAAGGCAGAATAGTAGCCTTATGCAATGCAGAAAATGCAGATGGAGACAGTGTTTAGTCTCGGAAGGCAGAATGGTAGCCTTATGCAATGCAGAAAATGCAGATGGAGACAGTGTTTAGTCTCGGAAGGCAGAATGGTAGCCTTATGCAATGCAGAAAATGCAGATAGAGACAGTGTTTAGTCTCGGAAGGCAGAATAGTAGCCTTATGCAATGCAGAAAATGCAGATAAAACGGCAAATGGTAATAGAGTTTCTTAGATGATAACAGGTTGCGATATTGTGACTGCTGGGGACATTGCAGTATAGAGAATATCACCGGCGTGTGTGGATAGCAAATGTTGGTAAGTGCAACAATTCTGAGGGTTGTATTCCTGAACAACGTTTGTCTCGTGAGTGTATAGTATGTCAGATGCTTTCGCAATCCAAGTGTCTGCATCCAAAGAAAAATTGTGAGTTTTGTAGAGGGGGGAGGTTAGTTTGCATCCCCACTGGCTCTGCTTGACCTGTTCGGCTTTGATATGGTGATACGGTATGTATTCTTGGGGGTAGCATTGCTGAACAAGGCGATTTTGATAATAAACATGCATGAATTTGTAAAAATATGATATAAGTATATATTTAAGAAACAACTTTTAGATGAACCGACGACTGTGACGTGGCTCAAGACATTGCGACCTCTCTTGCTACGGAATTTTGAGGGTCCTCCTCAAAATTCTGCCCCAGTTTAACGGGTTGATGCTTCTGACAGCTGCTTGTGATGATTGGCTGGAATTACTTTGGAATTTTGAGGGTCCTCCTCAAAATTCTACCCTAGTTTCCAATTGCGGGGGGAAATGAAATTTTTATTTAATTGTGACCGAACCCATAGGGCTGCCTACGTATACCCTCTTATACGGGAATCAGGTCAGACGTAGTTCAAATACATCATATAGGGAAAACATAAAGATTACACATAGTAGCGCTTGACTGCATCTGAATTAATCGGCTTCGACCAAACTTCTCCGTCCATTTGTGCAAGTAGGAGGGCTCCTCCTGTCAGGACCCGGTGAACCATGTATGGACCTTGCCAGTTGGGAGAGAATTTCCCTGTGGCTTCATCTTGATGCGGAAATCTTTTCTTTAATACCAGCTGCCCTGGTGTGAACTGTCTCGGCTTGACTCTTTTGTTAAAGGCTCTAGACATTCTGTTCTGATAAAGCTGACCATGAGATATTGCATTCATCCTCTTCCCATCTATAAGAGCCAGCTGCTCGTAACGACTCTTCACCCATTCTGCACCGTCGAGCTCAGCTTCTTGCATGATCCTTAGGGAAGGGATTTCTACTTCAGCGGGAATGACAACCTCTGTACCATAAACCAGCATATAGGGGGTTGCCCCAGTCGATGTGTGGACTGTGGTGCGATACCCCATAGAGCAAATGATAACTTTTCATGCCATTGCTTATGCTTCTCTATCATTTTCCTCAATATCTTCTTGATGTTCTTGTTAGCGGCTTCTACAGCTCCATTCATTTGAGGCCTGTAGGCTGTAGAATTCTTGTGTCTGATCTTGAAGGTTTCACACATGGATCTCATCAAATCGCTATTGAGGTTGGAACCGTTATCAGTGATAATTGATTTTGGAATCCCGAATCGACAAACAATACGGTCGCGGACAAAGTCTGCCACGACTTTCTTAGTTACTGTTCTGTAAGATGCTGCTTCGACCCACTTGGTGAAATAGTCGATTGCTACCAGGATAAATCTGTGTCCGTTGGAAGCGGCGGGCTCGATTGGTCCAATGACATCCATTCCCCAGGCGGCGAAAGGCCATGGTGAGCTTGTCGCATTAAGCTCATTTGGAGGTACCTTTATCATGTCTATATGTATCTGACAGCGGTGGCATTTTCGGACATACTGGATGCAGTCCGTCTCCATAGTCATCAAAAGTAACCAACCCAGAGTAACTTCTTGGCTAAGACAAAACCGTTCATATGTGGACCACAGGTCCCAGCGTGGATTTCTTCTAACAGTTTGGATGCTTCCTTTGCGTCGACACACCTGAGTAGTCCCAAATCAGGGTTCCTCCTATACAGGATTCCTCCACTGTGGAAGAAATTATTGGACAGCCTCCGAAGTGTGCGTTCCTGAATAGGATTTGCAAGTTCTGGGTATTCTCCCTTTGTCAAATATTCCTTGATATCCTGAAACCAAGGTTTTCCGTCTGCTTCTTCCTCAACATGGGCACAGTAAGTCGGATGATCATGGATTTTTACTGGAATGAGATCAATGAAGTTTTTGTCTGGGTGTTGTATCATGGATGACAGGGTAGCCAATGCATCGACGAATTCATTCTGGATTCTGGGAACATGTCAGAATTCTGTCTTTGTGAACCTCTTTCTTAACTCCTGTATATGATGCAGATACGGGAGTATCTTAGAGTTCTTGGTTGCCCATTGCTCTCGCACCCGATGTATGAGTAAATCTGAATCTCCAATTATTAGTAGCTCTTGAATGTTCATGTCAATGGCCATCTTGAGCCCTAGGATGCAAGCTTTATACTCGGCCATATTGTTGGTGCACGGGAACCTGAGTTTGGCAGACACCGGATAATGCTGACCGATTTCTGATACTAGGACTGCTCCTATGCCAACTCCTTTGAAATTTGCTGCTCCGTCGAAAAACATTCTCCAGCCATCATAGGATTATGCAATGTATTCTCCTATGAATGATACCTCTTCGTCAGGAAAATACGTCTTCAGGGGTTTGTATTCTCCATCCACGGGGTTTTCAGCAAGGTGATCTGCTAGTGCCTGTCCCTTGATTGCTTTCTGAGTCACGTAGAGAATGTCAAATTCACTCAACAATATTTGCCACTTGGCTAGCTTGCCAGTGGGCATGGGCTTTTGAAAGATGTACTTTAGAGGATCCATTCTTGATATGAGGTGTGTAGTATAGGCACAGAAGTAGTGCCTCAACTTCTGGGCCACCCAAGTCAGAGCACAATAGGTACGCTTTAACAGAGAATACCGAGCCTCGTACGGAGTGAACTTCTTGTTGAGATAGTAAATGGCCTGCTCTTTCCTCCCCGTTTCATCATGCTGCCCCAGGACGCAACCGAAGGCACCATCTAGTACTGCGATGTAGAGTGGTAGGGGTCTACCTGGCTCGGGTAGGACCAAGACTGGTGGTGTTAATAGGTATTCCTTGATTTTGTCGAAAACTTTCTGGCAGTCATCAGTCCTTGGCGGCATCCTTCTTCAACATTTTGAAGATTGGCTCACAGACGACCGTGGACTGTGCTATGAATCGGCTGATGTAGTTGAGTCTCCCCAAGAAACTCATCACGTCCTTCTTATTCTTTGGCGGTGGCAATTCTTGAATAGCTTTGACCTTTGATGGATACAGTTCTATTCCTCGACGACTCACAATAAACCCAAGTAATTTTCCAGCGGGAACCCCAAATGCACACTTTGCGGATTCAGTTTCAGGTTGTACCTTCGCAATCTATTGAAAAACTTTCTCAAATCTTCCATGTGATTGATGGCCTTCTTGGACTTGATGATAACGTCATCTACGTACACCTCGATCTCCTTGTGTATCATATCATGAAAAATGGTAGTCATAGCCCTCATGTAGGTGGCCCCTGCATTCTTTAACCCAAACGACATCATCTTGTAACAGTACATTCCCCCACGGCGTAATGAAAGCCGTTTTCTCAGCATCTTCTTCATCCATCCAAATCTGGTGGTAACCGGCGAAACAATCCACAAATGATTGCAATTCATGCTTGGCGCAATTGTCGATCAGGATGTGTATGTTTGGTAAAGGGAAGTCATCTTTCGGACTGGCCCAGTTGAGATCCCAGGAGTCGACACAGACTCTGACCTTCCCGTCCTTCTTCAGTACTGGCACAATGTTGGCTAACCATGTCGGGTATTCTACTATCCTGAGAACCTTAGCTTTGACCTTCTTGGTGACTTCTTCCTTGATTTTCAAACTCATGTCAAGCTTGAATTTTCTGAGCTTTTGCTTTACTGGTGGACATGTCGGATTGGTTGGCAGTTTGTGAGCCATAATAGATGTACTCAGACCAGTCATGTCATCATATGACCAGGCGAATATGTCTTTATATTCCCTTAGAAAATCTGTGTATTCCTTCTTTTCTGATGGCGATAAGTGGACGCTGATTCGTGTTTCCTTGACATTTTCTGCATCTCCCAGGTTAACAACTTCTGTGTCGTCCAGGTTGGACTTTGGTCTGTTTTCAAAATTCTCAAATTCCTTAACAATCTCTTTCGGTATGTCATCTTCCTCTGAATCTATGTCCGTTTGTTGTGTTGTCTCATTGCATGTCACAGTCATCGGTTCATCAAGATAAGTAATAGTAATGCTGTATAAATAAAGTAATGAGAGAAAATAATAAGAGTGTTGATTTATTAGAAACTTGAAATGCTTTGATAAATTCCATAACTGTTTGAACATTGAAGATCTTATTGCGGAAATTTAAAATGCGAAAGAAAAAAAAACTAGTAAAATAAAAGATAGTGCATGATGCTTGTTCAGCCTTGCTACCCCGAGGCTCGTCGGGCTCTGGTGGTTCTGATGATCCAGTTGTTGAGGTATGCTCCTCTACTTACGGCTTGTATGGAAGGGCCTTCCTCCCCCTCCTCCTCGAACACAACATAGCAATCCATGTCATCGTCTTCTAAGAACAAATTCTTTACCCCTGCCAGTGCTTCTTCTTCCTCTGACCCATAGATAACATCGGTCGGTTGGAAAGTCTGTTCCAAGCGTGGTATTGGCTGTTCCAGCGGATAGTAAGGACCGCGCCATGGTGGCGACCAGTTGTTGAATTCTTCCCAGGTATATTCATATCCCAGACCGAAGGTGGTGCCATGTTTCTTGAGTTATAGGCTTAGCGATTCCTTGGAGGTTCTTGCCAAGCCCCTTACCAGGTTCGTACCCACTCCAATTCAATATGCTCTCGATTTTGTTGTCCCACCATTTGTCCTTGTCAACGGCGTTGACTCGCTCGATGTGGTGATAGGTCTCCCCACTTATCTTTCTTCTGCCTCCGATTGCCGGGATGGTCCGGCGACTGTATATAGGATTGCTACCGTCGCCGTGAATGATCACCTCCTGGTGATTCCACTCAAACTTCATTGCCTGATGTAGTGTTGATGCTACAGCCCCAACAGTATGAATCCAGGGTCGTCCCAACAGCAGATTGTAAGATGCCGACACATCTATCACTTGAAAATCCACATCGAACCAAGTAGGCCCCATTTGCAAACACAGACTAATTTCCCCAATGGTGGACCTTTGGGAGCCGTCGAAAGCTTTTACGTTGATGGCCCCGTCCTTGATCTCGTGCAGTCCCTTACCCAACGTCCTGAGTGTTACCAACGGACAAATATTGAGGCTGGACCCTCCATCAATCAGGATTCTGGTGATAAAATAGTCTTCGCATTGCACGGTGATGTGCAATGCCTTGTTGTGACCCAGCCCTTCTGGTGGCAGCTCATCTTCATGAAAAGTGATCTTGTGACTTTCCAATGCCTGTCCTACCATGTTAGCCATCTCTCCGCCGGTGATGTTACTTGGCACATATGCTTCACTCAGCACCCTTAACAAGGCATTCTTGTGTGCATCAGAATTTTGTAGCAAAGCAAGGATAGAAATTTATGCCGGTGTTTTGTTCAGCTGGTCAATGACCGAGTATTCCTTGGCCTGTATATTTCTCCAGAGATCATCTGGCCCGATCTCGGTGATGGTTGGCCGGCTAGAAGCCTGCTTGCTCGATTCACCCTTTCCTTCTTGCCTCAGCTGTGTAGTCCCATGGTATAGCCTTTGTATGGAATGGTGTCATGGCTGACATCGCCACCGGAATTGGCGTGGCTATATTTACTCTGAACGGAGCATGCACCTTGGGCGGCAAAACTGCAACTTCGAATGGTGTAGGTGCCTTTGCTGGAGACACGAATTCGACCTTAATTAGCGCTGGCATCTTTGCAGATGATGATGCTTCAAACTCAAGTGGCATGGACATATTTACCTCGGCGTCCCCAGAGGGTTGAATCTGGATTACGATCGGATTATGGGTGACTATTGGTTTCTTTGGGTCGTCACCTTATGTGATCAAACCGATCGATCCCTTGGGATCCCAATCATCCTCTATTTCAATCATGTGAAAGCCTCCTCCCTTGTGGTCCGGTAGAGGGTTATTGCGGACATTTGGAGCAGGTTTCTTTGCCACAATAACCTTGTTATCAATTAAAGTCTGGATCTTATGTTTTAGAGAACGACATTCGTCAATGGTGTGTCCTTTTATGCCGGATGGTATGCGCAAGATTTATTTGGATTAACCCACTGAGAAGGGTTCTCAGGGGTTGTAGCAGGGATAGGGGTGACATAACCAGCAGCTTTGAGTCTTTTATACAACTGGTCGATAGGTTCAGCAATAGCCGTATATTGTTTCGGAGGCCTTCGGTCAAATTTTGGTCGATGTCTAGGGAAGTTTTGGCGTGCAGAAGGGGATTGATAGAGGGCTGGTTGAGTATTGTAGGCTTGGTAAACATGTGCGGGTTGGGAATATTTGGGTGAAGTAGGCTGATATGTGGGAGGTGATTGATAAGCGGGTGGTGGAGTTTGGTAAGAGGGTGAGGGTGCTTGCTAGTTTGGAGTAGGCTGATATATGAGTGGAGGCATTGGGTAGGTTTTGTATTTGATAGGAGATTTGGTTCTTTGTGCAACCATTACGGCTCCTACGTCCCTTTTCTTGGACACACCTCCTGACTGTAAGGCCTTATTTGTAGCTTGCAAGGCCTCGAAGTTCGTAACCATACCGCTTTTGATGCCCTCTTCGATCCTTTCTCCCAGCCTGATAATGTCAGAAAATTTGTGGCCTTCGATCATCATCACCCTTTCATAATACTGTGGGTCTTGAGCCCGAACGAAGAATTTGTTCGTTTGTTCTTCTTCTAAGGCAGGTCTAAACTTAGCAGCTTCGGACCTCCAGCGAGTAGCATACTCACGAAATGTTTCTGTAGGCTTCTTCTTTAGATTTTGAATATAGAACACATCCGGCGCATTCTCCGTGTTAAACCTGAACTTGTCCATAAAGTCGGACGCCATGCTTACCCAGTTCGACCACTTTTTTGGATCTTGGCTAATCTACCAAGATAAAGCATCTCCCTTCAAGATCCTCATGAAAAGCTTCATGCGGATTTTCTCGTCTTTTCCTACTCCAACCAGCTTGTCACAGTACGTTCTCAAATAGACCCTTGGATCCCCTGTACCATCAAACATCTCGAACTTAGGGGGTTTGTACCCCTCGGATAATTCGACATCAGGCTATATGCAAAGATCTTCGTAGTTCAACCCTTCAATTCCCTTACTTCCTTCAACGCCTTGAATTCGGCTAGTCAACTTCATAAGTTCTTCGGCCAGGTTTCTGATGAGCAGGTCTTTATCATCAGGCTCGGGTATGTTTGAGATGGGTTGGGTGGAGTGTGGCATAGTGTCCACATAGATGGGGGTGTTATGGTGGGTGTGGCAGTGGTCATTTATGGAGTTTTGGGGTTCTGGGGTGAGCAGCGGGGTGTTATTTGAGATATGGCAGGTGTTGCAGTGGTGGTGAGGAGCGGGATGGTTTTGTGGCTTTGGGATATTTTGTGGCGGTGTGGGGTTCTGAGCATTTGGGAAATTAACATTTGGAGTGGTGAGGGAAAATGACAGATTGGCCAGATTCCGAACCTAGTCAAGTTCTTCCTAAAATTTCAGTAGCTTTTGTTCCAGTTGGGATGCATTTTCCTTAGGAACCAGAGTACCGTGACCATGAGTGACCTCTACCCGCTCCGTTGAGTTCTCCTTTCTTGCGTTGTTCAAATCTTCCATCTTCCCTTTGTTCTTGTTTTTAAGAGGAGGAGTGGGCGGATGGCCTCTGGATCTCGTGGAATAAGATGATGTTGCCAGAGTGCACGAACTAACCTTTGGGGAGGGGAATAAATAAACAAAAAGTAAAAACAAAAGGTAACAAGTTAGTGAGGATTATATAAAAAAACGCTGCAATATTTAAACACATAGTGCGGGAATGTAAAACGTGTCCTAATTTGGGGATCTCTTTGTGCCCGAGGTAGGCCTAGCGACAAGTTGATTTGGAGAACTTGGAATGCTAAAATGCCTCATTTTATTGATAGAAAATAAGACGAATCCCAAATCAACACTAAATACAGGAAATAAAAGTCACTAATGGCCATTGGCCTTATTACATTTCATAAAAGAAGAAAAACTCCTATCTATTTGGTCCCAGAAGGACCTTCCCCAGATTCGGCATCCCTGGATCCATCGAACAGCTTCCTTAAGTCGCGCAGTCCCAGCAGTAGGTAGGCTCTGGCTAGATGTCCGCCTTCGTTTCCTTCAGCATTCCGGCAGTCTTCGACCCTCTTAAGAAATTTCTTCTCCAACTCCACTATACCTCGATCTAAATATCCCAGTCGCTTGTTGGCATTGATAGCCATATCCTTCCATTCCTCAATTAGCTTTTGATTGGCTTCCTGTATCTCACGGTGCTCGCTTTCGCATTCCCGGATCCTCTTGCGTAGTTGGTTGTATTTGACCTGTGCCTTGGCCTTTTCATCTATGATCTTGTGACCTCGCACAAACCCAGGTTGACTCAGACCATTATGATTATCCTCCAACCAACCGGAATAGTAGGGAGTACAACCGGCGTGGTATCTATCCGGTTCGATGGTATCTTTCCCCATGACGATCTTGCAGTGCCACATATGCTGAGCTTGGCACTTGTTAGGGCTGTCATCATCCTGAAAGTCAGCCCGGAAGTGACTCATCTTGTCGACCCTGGGTACAACCTGCTTCCTGCCAACTTGCCTCATAACTCGGAGAGGGACGTAAGTGTACGTTCCTCTTAGACCGATGAATATTAGAAAAGGTGCGTCTCGGGATCGGGCGATGAATTCTTCGGTCGGAAACCATTCGAACATCCATTGTACTTGCTCCTCGGTTAAATTATCAAATAGCTCAAACCATCCTTTGGCATCCTCTGGCTGAGCAAACATATCAGGGATATAATTCATTCGCTTTGGGTGATGGAAAGCGATATGATCGTCCCAGTCCCTTCGTTGAATCTCTTGTCGGTATTCACCCTTTTCTAGATGCTCCACGAGCCACAGCTGAAGTTGCAAATTGCAACCTTCGAAGTGACTAGCTCCCCGTTGACACTTTTCTAGGGCTCGGTATATTTCCGCGATGATTATGGGCACAATGCTGAATGGTTGCCCTCCAATTCCTTCCATTAAGGTTTTAGTGACCATGGCTAGTCGGGTGTGGATTCGTGCTTTCTTCATTGGAAACACAATCAACCCCAGAAAATAGAACATGAATACAAAGACCCTACGATGAATATGCCCTAATGAGGTGATGGCAAACTCATCAGGATAGGTACGGTAGGATTTGCTGTGACCGTACCTCTCGTACAAATAGTCAAAGGGGATATATGATTCTTTGAGGCATGTCAGTTCTGGATTCTTCTTTAGACCCATCATTTTGAGGAAACCCCTGCCCTTGCGGTTCTCTGGCATCAATAAACCTGGAGTCTCCCATACCAAACCGGCTAATCCTCCTATTTCTTCTAGCAAGGGTGTCATCTCAATTTCCCCGAAGCGGAATACGGACCTCTCACAATCCCAAAATAGAGTAGCAGCTTCTATGATCTTGTTGTTGGGTTGGATTTCCAGGAGGGAGGGTAGATTCCCTAGATATCTTCGGACGAGAGTCTGGTCACTGGAATGAAGATCTTTCCACCAGCTTAGCAGTCTTGGGTGGAT